>NW_027531912.1:872420-883831 GCF_008692635.1 Crocuta crocuta
GGGGGGGGGGGGGGCCGGGGGGGGGGGGGGGGGGGGGGGGGGGCGGGGGCAGAGGAGCCCACCTGGAGTTGGTCCAACCGCACCAAGGCTAAGGGCCCCTCGAGAGCAGGGAATGGCAGTTTTCTTCCTCTCTTCTCATTGCGAGAGGATATTTTTTAAAGAGAAGATAAAATCTTTGGAATGAACAAGTGTTAAAGATTTTATTGGCTTATTATTTAGATGAAGGAACCAGTTGTTAGAACCGGTTGAAAGGACAGAAAGCACCTATTTCTTTGTAGTCAAGGAATGTCAGAAGATTGTGCGAATGGAATGAACCTGGCTTTTCCAGAGGAAGGAGGACTGTTCCTCGGGCGATGGGAGTCATTTGCACATCTATAGACAAGGAATATTTTGAATTGCTGTCGGTTCTTGATAACTTTAGGATAACACCTGAAGGGTGTGATCTAGACTAGCAGGTAGTTTTCCATGGAAGCACAAATTCTCCCTCCATCATTTCACAGATTCTAAAATTGATCTGCTTCATGGAGCAGAAGAAATCCACCGCTCTGGACAAGTTAGTT
Organism: Crocuta crocuta; assembly: GCF_008692635.1. Taxonomy (NCBI): domain Eukaryota; kingdom Metazoa; phylum Chordata; class Mammalia; order Carnivora; family Hyaenidae; genus Crocuta; species Crocuta crocuta. The sequence continues at coordinate 872,981 of NW_027531912.1, forward strand.
CTCGTTTCCTTATTTGTAATGCAAGGCGGACACTACTAACTGGTCCAGTTGTTAACAAGCATTAATGAGGCAATGCTTTTAGGAAGGCGTCACAGTGCCCAGGACATAATAGTCATAACATAGACATAACATAATTAGACGTAACATGATAGACATGACATAATTAATAACTATTAGCTGTTTTTACTATTCTGTTGAGACATTAAACTCCACAAGTAGAATGATGATGGCAGAATGAATGAATGTGGGGACTTTATGCTCTTTATAAATGTAGAGTCAGGAGCACCTAGCATATGTACATTTATTTTTATTTAAAAAAATTTTTAATGTCTATTTATTTTTGAGAGAGAGAGACACAGAGTGCCAGCAGGGGAGGGCAGAGAGAGAGGGAGACACAGAAAATGAAGCAGCTCCAGGCTCTGAGCTGTCAGCACAGAGCCCAACATGGGACTTGAACTCACAAACTGTGAGATCATGACCTCAGCCAAAGTCGGACACTTAACCCACTGAGTCACCCAGGTACCCCTCCCTTTTTTTTAAGTTTATTTTGAGAGAGAGAGAGAGGCAGAGACAGAGTCGGACGCTCAACTGACTGAGTCACCCAGGGGCCCCTCATATGTACATTTAGATGTATGTCTAGTTCTATTTAGGAAGTCTCCTAGGAAGAAGATCCTTGCCTCAGTATTCTTTCTTTCCCTCATCTTGATGATCACGGAGTCAGTCAGGTAAGTTGGTGACCTTTCTAGTGGCCTGATTTGCATCATGTACAGGTAACTTCCCTTACAAAACTCTTCCATGAAAGTGTTAGTATAGTTAAAGGTACACACACACTCACAAGAGCCAAGTGCACTTCACACGCTGTTCGCATACCTGTTACCGCCTGCGTACTCTAAGTCATAGCGTTACTTGCCTAACTCACCTCTTTGCATCCATTCTTTCCTGGTCCCTCCTGTCTTCTGTGCTGAAGCCAAAGTGATTGTAACATGTAAACTGGAGCAAATCACTGCCTGTAATAAGCTTCACTAGTGTGACGTTGTACTTGTAGTGAAATCTAACCTCCCTCACAGGGACTGTGAGACCCTCCACGAACAGCTTCCTGCCTATGTCGCCAACTGCCTGATGAACCCGACGTCCTGATCCTGTGCACGTCCCTGCTGCCCACAGCTCACTGTGCCCCCCCTTCCAGAATTCTCTCTGCTCTTCACAGTGGCCGCTCCTTGTCACTTACCTCCTCAAAAAGGACTTTCCTGACCACCGCACTTAAAGTAGGCTTACCACACCTCCCTATCCTATACTTTACTATCTAAGCCTCGTTACATCTTTTATTTTTTTTTATTTTTTTTTTTAATGTTTTATTTATTTCCAGGAGAGAGAGAGACAGCGTGAGCAGGGGAGGGTCAGAGAGAGAGGGAGACACAGACTGAAACAGGCTCCAGGCTCTGAGCTGGCAGTCAGCACAGAGCCCGACGCGGGGCTCGAACCCACGAACCGCGAGATCATGACCTAAGCGAAAGTCGGACGCTCAACCGACTAAGCCACCCAGGCGCCCCATAAGCCTCGTTACATCTTTTAAAACCCCTTTGCAATTACGGTTTTCTGCCGCTCCACTGGAGCACCAGCTCCATGATCCTGTCTTGTTCGCTGCTGGAGCTCAGACTGCACGGCGGGCTCTCTATACAACCTTGGTGACTGAATAAAGATCTCTCACAGTTGACAGATCTTTCCCATCTCAATGATAGGTGAAATAAATATCCACTTTATTATTGCTGGCAGGAATGTAAATTGAGACAGCTTATCTGAAAATAAACTTGGTAATGTGTATCAAGAACCTTAAACATGCTCTATTTTGCTTCCACTCCATTTTGAGAAATCAATTATAAAATAATCAGAGAGGGGCGCCTGGGTGGCCCAGTCACTTAAGCATCTGACTTCGGCTCAGGTCACGATCTCATGGCTCGTGGGTTCGACCCCCACATCGAGATCTGTGCTGATAGCTCAGAGCCTGGAGCCTGCTTCACATTCTGTGTCTCCCTCTCTCTCTGCCCCTCCTCTGCTCATGTTCTGTCTCTGTCTCTCTCAAAAATAAATAAACATTTAAAAAAATTAAAAATATAAAATAATCAGAGATGTAGTACAAGATTTAATGACAAGATACAGCCTTTGAAAAAAAAGATGAATAGTTTGAAATAAATCACCTCACAACGGGGATATGATTAAAGCACTCTCAATATGGAATATTGCATAGTCATTAAGAAATATGTCTTCAGGGGTGCCTGGGTGACTCAGTTGGTTAATTGTCCAGCGTCAGCTCAGGTCATGATCTCACAGTTCATGAGTTCTAGCCCCACATTGGGCTGTCTGCTGTAAGCATAGAGCCCAGCTCAGAACCTCTGTTCCCCTCTCTCTCGGTCTCTCTCTCTCTCGGTCTCCTCTCTCTCTGTTTCTTGGTCTCTCTCTCTCTCTCTCTCTCAAAAATAAATTTTAAAAAAAGATCAAAAACACCCCACATCTTCAATGGCAAGTAAAAATGCAGAATGAAAAACTTCGTATTTCAATTTTGCTAGAAAATAAATACATATTTATAGAAAAACCCCAAGGAAATAGCTACTAGGTAGTATATTACTAGGTGGTTAGAGTCAGGATGATTTTAATTTTCTTTTCACTCTTGGACATTCATGTTACCTAAAATGAGCCGCAATTTTACAATCAGAATAAAACACAGATTATTAAAAAAAAAAAAATAAAGACTCAATTAAGTCCAACCTCATCTTTATATATCTGAGTTACTGTGAGTGTACCACACCAATTAAAGTTAACTTTGTGATTTATTCTAAAATGTATCTAGGGGGTGCCTGGGTGGCTCAGTCAGTTAAGCATCCGACTTCGGCTCAGGCCATGATCTCACAGTTCGTGGGTTCGAGCCACACGTCGGGCTCTATGCTGACAGCTCAGAGCCTGGAGCCTGCATCAGATTCTGTCTCCCTCTCTCTCTGCCCCTCCCCCGCTCATGCTGTTTCTCTCTCAGAAATAAATAAAACATTAAAAAAAAAATGTATGTAGGCTTACGTAGTGGGTTAATGAAATAGTCCCTCCAAACAACAACAACAACAACAAACAACCTCTGATATGGGATTTTGTTGCCTTATTCTGTCCACAATTTAAGAAAGCTACTTGATATATGACTCTCATTTCTGGGATTCCTTAAATTAGTTATGTGTTTATTATACAAATATTTGAGGGTCAACTTTTTGCAAGAGTAGGTATGTACAATATAAAAGTAATTCCAGACAGGCCCCCTGCTGTGAAGAGACATCCATTTCATATGTTACTCCTTTCAAGCTTACTTCAACGTCAAGTGAAATCCCTTAGAGCTTTCACAGCCTTTCCTGGATTGCTCTGGCAGGACCACGCGCTGCCAGCCGTCGCAGCCAGGAGCACCCAGACAGCCTGGCGGGAAGCGGAGTGAGGACAAACTATTCTTAGTTAGAGTTTAGAAAGCAGTAGCTGCCTTGTCAAGACTGGAATGAGAAGGTCATGGTGTCGCTGCCTGGAAGGGTTTCCAGTTCACTGCTACTACTGATGTGAGATTAGCCCAGTGATAATTGTGGCTAAAAACACAGGACAGCAATACGACTTTCACTTGCATATACACACACAATGTTCATTGTACGTTATAATCTACTTACATCAAGGTACAGTGGTGGCTCCTGACCCCTTTTATGCTTCTCAGTGTGACCCCTGGGAAAATGGCAGAGAACCTGGGCTCTGTGTCTCCCTCTTCCTGTTCCAGAGATACCACCTAGAGCCGTCAGCAGCAGACGATCCTGGTCTAAATGAGCGACGGAGGAGAGGAGATGGGGTAGGCCAGGGGATGGGAAAGTTAAACCACATGCAATTTTCAGGTTCTGTCAAGTCAGTGCTGTGAAAATTGCCTTCCCTAGGGCGCCGATGAAAGGTATATCCTCCCCCCGAAATCCTGACTTCATAATGTGGGCACATCAGAGACTCGGGATATGGAACGGGGGTGTTGCTGAGGGGGGTTCAGAAGGTAAATCCTGTATTTTAGACCTGCCATAGAAAAGCAAAATGACTGAAAGAAGAAAAAACAATTTGGAACCACATCTCATTTTTTGGTTCCCCAGGCTCTGCATTCTAGAAAAACTCAAATTGATTAAAATACCACAATTAGACCAGATTTTATAAAACATCTTTTACTTAAAAATGAAGCCTCTTAGGGGCTCTCAACATGGATGTATGTGTCACACAGGAATAAAGTGAAGTGAAAGCATGACATAAAATCAGTGCCAGAGAATGCTTTCCAACCATTCTACGAGAAATATCGCTGTTTTAAACCCCAAAGCTTCTCTACTGGGGTTGAATCCTGGTAACTGAAAACTCTTTGGAGTCAAGAGGGCATTTGGAGCTGGGATGTGTGAAATGGACATCGAGCTCAGTTTGGGAGGAGTCGGTCCGTTGGTCAGTTGGTTGTAGGAGTGGAAGGCAACGAGGGGGTGAGGGAGGGAGGGCACCATGAGGACTGGCCAGGTGGTGAGGGTCAGNAGGGGGGGCAGAGCTGCACCGGGTGGCGGACTGTCAAGAAGGAAGTCTCAGGGTCAAAACCGAGGTTGTCCATGCGGCTGTGCTGCACATCTGCCATTACTTCCGCCTTGTGCAGTCCTTCAGCTGAGTTAACTTTAGAGCAGGGGGGCTGTGAAATTACAAGCTCTTGAGAATTCACAGGCATCTAGGAAGGTCACTGGACTTTCACTGGGTGTGGGATCCAGGTCTGAGCAATCTTGTCAAGCAGGGAAATCTGAGTAGCTACTGCAGTACCTCAGACTATTTCACAGGAGTGAACTTTATATACATACAAACACGTCATTCTTCCCTACTCCATTCACTTGAAATTCACATATTCTTAAACAAGGAGATGGATATAGAGATGCAAATCATATAGAAACAGCTGAATTTCTGCTTGAAAGTACAAAACCTGAGTGAGAATCTTTCATACTGTTTGCTGCCTTCTCTTTTGCATTTTGATGAGTCCTTAGCGCAGCGGTCTCCCAGACAGCAGCCCAGGCAGCAGCCGGAAGATGAAGAACATCCTCAGTGTGCAGCCGGGAATCCTGGGAAGTAAGGTGGCCTTAATAATACATGTTCTTGTCCCACCAGCCTGTAGAGGCAGAAAAGGTTAATGAGACATGGAGAGTCTGTTGAAGCAGATAAACCGAGTCTCAAAAATCAGGTTACTACTTACTCCCAGGGTAGAGTCTGATGAAAAGTTTTCGCACCTCATCATACACCCAAATCAGAATGGCATATGGCACAGCCACAAACCAGTACTGAGGCCTGGAAGCAGAAGTCAGGAAAGTAAGTCTGAGTGCATCCAAAGAAAGGGCCCAGCCTCCTGCCCGTGGGCAGGGCTTCTTGTTCATTTTCTCTTCTGGGAAAACTAGCAGGTCTAAGTCTCTAATATAGAACTGATTCAGTTTTATTTCTTTCGAAAACCTGGAAGAGAAAGAACTCCCTGGAATCCTAATGTTTACGTGGCCGTGTCTGGGGCACTTGGGTTAGTTAAGCGTCCGATTTCGGCTCAGGTCATGATCTCATGGTTTGTAAGTTTGAGCCCCACCTTGGGCTTTCTGCTGTCAGCAAGAGCGCGATTCAGATTCCCTTCTTCCTCTCTCTCTGCCACTCTCCACTCACTTTTTTCTCTCTCAAAAATAAATAAACATTAAAAAAAATAACAGGGCTGGCTCTTTCCTGCCCACGGTTGAAGGGGAACTCACCGGAGCATCGTGAAATTCAGGGCTGTGACACTTCCAAGCCCATAGGAGAGGATTAAAGCAATGATAATCTGTGAGGCAATCCCCAGCCAGATGACTTTATTTCTACAAGAAACATAAAAGCAAACAGATTCTGATTTCACATGGCCACAGGGCCACAAACCCCTGTGGAGTCGAGGGCTCATGTGTTATAGGCACAACAGTCTCATTCCTGTGTAAAAGGCTCAGAGGTGAACTAAGAGGTTGGCTGTGGGAAGTACCTGAAGAGACCCTGGCGGAAGATGGAATTCCTCCTGGTTTTCCTGATGAGCAGATCCGCTATCTGCTGGACCATGATGCCGACAAAGAAAGCTGTGTAGCCCGTCCATTCTAAGTATTTCCTCTGGTACCATGTCTGTCAATGGGCAAAGAGGAGACCATGAGACCCCAGGTGGAAAACTTCAGGGAGGTTTCCATGCAGTTCTGTAAAGCTCTACTTTCTCCCCACCTTACCAAGATTGACAGAGGATCATCTCCTCGTGTTTGGAAAGAAACTCTGTTTTCTTTAACCAGTTGAGTAGGGAAAGATGCTAATTTAATTGATCGGGCCCAACTGCAGGTGGTGCTGGAGTGGTTACTCTTCAATACCAATTGCAAAGCCAAAGTTAGGAAAGTGAGCTAAAGGCATGTCATTCGAGAGGTGTGGCGGAGTCCTGGCAAGGGCCTACCAGCCCTACTAGCTGAGAAAAATTTTCCTTCTCTGCCTCATTAAGGCTGTCCAGGGACTGAAAGCTCTGCATCAGTCCGAACGAGGCAGTGAGAGGAGGAGGGAAGCGGGAGGGTGTTGAAGGCAGAGCCTCCTTCCCTTACCCACTGCTGCCCATAGCTGTCTTCTAAGTCGTTCACGTTGCCATTTTCCCATGCCACCCGGAGGTTGGTGAGAATGCCGGGTGTGAAGCCCTCCTGCGCATACACGGTGAGATACACAACAAAAGCTCCCACGGCTTGCATGAGGCCTGCGAGCACAAAAGACGTTAAGGGTAGAGGTTCTAGAATGACTTCACAGTTGCCTGTGTGCTCGTTCTCGTCTTGGTTTCTCGTCTCGCCCCAACCCCACCCCAGAAGGACAAACAGTTTCTGCCTGTGACTGGAATGAGTTCTCTGGGTGGTCCCGCATAGGACCGGTGAGAGGTGCTCTCACGTACCGATGTGCAAGTAAGAGTATATGGCAAGTTGCTGGTTCACCAGTCTGTCCTTCTTCTTGTGGCGAGGCTTCCTGTTCATGATGTCACTTTCAGCTTTCTCATAAGCCAGGGCAATAGAGGGAATCTAGATGCGGAGAGAGTCTGTGAGGCCTGCAACCCTGTGCTGTACCAACAGAGTGATAGCGGTGGTGGCATAGCCAGGGGGCTTCAGGGTGGGTGGTGGGGTAGTGGATGGCAGTTGTGGTGGGGTTATGGGTTATGGGTTTATCCAGCGTGTGGCCAATGTGGGGCCACACAATGTGGGGGTGCACTGTCTCTGGGGAATTTAAAACCAGTTGGCTTTGGGGCATCTAAGTGGCTCAGTTGGTTAAGTGTCCGACTTTGGCTCAGGTCATGATCTCATGGCTCCTGAGTTCAAGCCCCGCGTCGGGCTCTGTGCTGACAGAGCCTGGAGCCTGCTTCAGATTCTATGTCTCTCTTTTCTCTCTCTGCCCTCTCCAGCTCACACTTTGGTGCTCTCGCTCTGTCTCTCTCTCTCTCAAAAATAAAAAAAAAATTTTTAAAAACGGTTGGCTTTAAAAATCTATCTGCTTTTATTATCAACATGTGCTAGCATGCTGGTTATAAAACATCTTCCCCTCTGAGGCAGATCCTTCCTACCTTCAGCATGCCACTGGATCAGATTGGTTCTCTCGCAGGCCCTCCCACCTGGAAGGGCTTTTAAGGACAGAGTGCTGGGGCCCACCCCCCACCTCCAGACTTTCCCAAGGCCTGGGCTGGGGCCAGGGAATCTGCATTTCTAATAATTTCCCAGGTGATGCCGGGACCAAGAAGCACTGCAGCGGAGGAAAAGAAGCAAAATGAAAGAGCCTGGAAAATGATCTGACTGTAAACCATGAGGACCCCAATTCCCTACTCAGGTAATGATAGCTTTAGTGTCTCCGCAATGTGGAGACTGCCTGGGTATCGCATTAAAACAAGAGGGTAGAATCCGGCCATTTGCAGGGCCATTCTCCCTGCATTCTGCCCACTCCTTATTCCCCTTGCCCCCTTTGCCTGTGTGAGCCATGTGGACAACTGTCATGATGCTTTCTTAAATGCGTGCATACTAGAAGAAGGGAGGTGATGTCATTGTAGGTCAATATGAGGCCGGATAAAGTATTAATAGCTGCTAGCTGTTACTGTGTTTAGGTGAGGGGCTTCCAGATCAGATTCTTTTACTTAACAAGGGGCAGTTGTGGATTACCACACTGGCCATTGGGCCCGCAGCGTTACGGGGGCTATTTAGTGATACTGCTTTCTTCTCTGAAGGGGAGGGAAGCACGTGAGCTAAAACTAATGAACGGCATATTTGGGGGGGGGGGGAGGGTGAAGAATCATGTCTTGAAAAGCTCTAGGGGCACCTGGGTGGCTCAGTCCGTTAAGCTCCGACTTTGGCTCAGGTCATGATCTCATGGTTTGTGGGTTCAAGCACCACGTCTGGCTCTGTGCGGACAGCTCAGAGCCTGGAGGCTGCTTCAGATCCTGTGTCTCCCTCTCTCTCTGTCCTCTGCTCATGCTCGCTCGCTCGCTCTCTCTCTCTCAAAAATAAATAAAACATTTAAAAGAAAAGAAAAGCTCTAACACGGAGTGAAGCGGTTTTAACTTCCAAACATTTGACAGATCGCTCTAGTACTTTGCTTTGAGATGTGGCTGGGGGACCAGCAGAATCGGTCACTTAAGAAATGTTAGAAACGCAGAACTTCAGGCCCATTGTATTGAATGAGGAGCACTGATTTAGTCCATTTCCTTGCCCGCGAAGGTAATGACCCTGAAGTTTACATTAGTTATCAGATCCCATTCCCTTTAGTGCTACTTACTATGTCCGTGCCCAAGTCGATGAACAAGATAGTAATGGTGCCAATGGGCAGGGGGAGCCCCACAATGATGTAAATCAGAAACGGGCACAGCTCAGCAATGTTCTTGGTCAGGGTATATGCGATAGTCTTCTTTAGGTTGTCGAAGATCAGGCGACCTAGGCAAAGACGTTCTTCCCGTAGCATTTGCTTTTGGTCCCACAGGTGCCCCCTGTCTCAGTAAGATCACTGGAGACTTCACTCACCTTCCTCCACTCCTGTGACTATGGATGCAAAGTTGTCATCCAACAAGACCATGTCAGCTGCATTTTTGGCTGCATCGGAACCTGCTATCCCCATGGCAATCCCAATATCTGCCTTCTTTAGAGCCGGAGAGTCATTAACTCCATCCCCTGTCACAGCAACAACCGCATTCTGTGGGGACACATGAGAAAACAGGAGTCAGCAGGTCTAAGGGGTCATGGTTAAGGCAAGAGCCACACAGTCTCCCCTTCCTCTGAAGGATGTAAGGATGGCTGGAGGTGAAATGAAGGGCCTGTTTTGGGGAAAAGATAAAGTCGGGAAGTCCTGGAGCAAGAACAATGTGTTCGATAATTAAAACCCTGTGTGCGGCAGGCTAAAGTGGGTATTTCATATCTTTTGTCTTAGTTTTTGTTCTATATCTTACACTTTTACATCCTTCTATAGCCACACCTACCACAGCACCAAACACTTCACTGTCAGAAAGCCGTGTATGCAAGAGGGTCTCAAAGAAGGGTGGAGAGTCAGCCCCCTGACAGGGTAGAAATGTAAGGCGATGAAGACGGGCAGAGGACGGTTTCTTGAGAGGTTTAAAAAGTGCCACAGGCAATGATCTGGGATCCAAATCTCAGCCCCGAATTTCCCCACGGGACAGTGACAGACCTGGGAGGTTCTTTGGGAACTGCTGTCCACCCACCTGCCTTTGACAGCCCTCTACGATGATCAGCTTCTGCTGGGGGGATGTCCGCGCAAAGACAATCTCTGAGTAGTTGGTTAAGAGCTCGTCCAGCTGTTCTGGGCTCATGTCCTTCAGCTCTGTGCCAGTCACCACCGCAGCTTTAGCCTCCCTAGAAGGGCCAGAAGGAACTGAGTGAGGACGAAGGTTGGATCTTAGACTAAAACACTGTTCTGGGCAGGCAGCGGGCCAAAGCCTCTTTGACTTTTTCCTGGAATCCAATGTCCTTGACACCTAATACTCTATCTAGCAGGATGATAGGGATTATGAGTTCTAGGGACACTTTGGTCTCCATTTCAAGACAGTAAACTGAGGCTAAAAACTAAGGCCATTTCCTGGTATCACACAACAATAGGAATAAGCCTTTTGCCTGTAAGAATGGGTGGAAACATTCCTGGGGCAGTGTAACTTCCTGTTCGCATGTTTTGAGTCCTAGAATTCAGCTTTTTCTGAAACACAAGGGTAACAATTCTTTGTTGTTTATTTCAGATTTATAGTGTCTACTTTGTAATGAGCTCTGTAGGGAGAACAATTTATTGAGGTCTTCTTTGAGGACAACTATTATCTGCTGCCAATAAAAGTAAGGTTCTAGAAACTATAATCAATTACACAGATCTGATTGTAGCGTTCCATGCTAAAAACATATCAGAGGCTTTCCACTGCACTTAGACCAGACCCCTGAGTCCCTAGCCTGGTCTGCAAGGCCAGGCGCAGCCTGTGCTGTTGCGCGTCACCTCCCCTCTGGCTGGCTCTCCCCTGCAGCCCGCTGGACCTCCCAGCTCCAGCCCTCCATACCTGCACAGCCTCCACTGCCCTCAGGCCTTCACAGATCCTTCTGCCTTTGCCGGGAATGGGCTTCTCTCACCTCAGCTTCCCTGGCTAACACTCCACATTTTCGCCTTCAAATCTTAGCTTATACACTCTATGTAAGAAACACTGTATGCCTTTTTCTTTACATTTGTGTGTTTTGAGCATTTTTAGGTCTGTGTTTTTCTGTCGGTGTTAAATACTAGAGTTCTAGCACTTGACTCAAAATACCCGTGTTTCTA
>NW_027531912.1:883919-904367 GCF_008692635.1 Crocuta crocuta
TATATATATATATATATAAAAGTAAGAAAAGAAAAGGGTGTGTCCTTTTTCCTCACAGCTGAAAAGTATAATTATTATCTGATTATGAAGCTACAGTTGATAAAGTGAGTAACTGAAAACATGCACCCAAGTATCCATCCCATCTCCTATTCAGTGTAGTGAGTTGCATGAAAATGTGTAATCCTATTACTTTTAAAAACAAAACAAACAAACAAAAGCTCCAAAAAGTTTTTGTAGATGAATGTTGTTTATACAAAAGAGCACTGGAAGATACTGAGACTTCAGATACTGTTGTGCCCGGAGGCTATAATTCTGTTGGGTTGTCTTAACTGGTATTTTGTTGCCCAGGTAATAACTTGTTACCTGACAGCCTGGGATTCTAAAAGGCATAGATGCTTGGGTTAACTAGAGGAGGTTCGCTGGTCTCTCCCTTTCCCCCAACATGTGTGAAATAAAGCCAATGACATTATTTTTGCACTAAGACTTTGGAGTCTTTGATCACTTGAATTATCAACAGTCCAGGTGACTCTCTTCCCTCGCTAGTACCCTTGTCCCCTGTGTGTCTCCTTCACCGTCCTTATCACGTCACCATTTGTTCTTATTTTTCTGTCCCTCTGCCTAGACGGAAAGCTCCCCAAGGGCAGGGATAGTGTCTAGACTCTTGGCTGCCACAGTCCCAGTGTCTAGCACAGTGCCTGGTACTTGCTGGCACTCAACAATTAGTTGTTGAAAGTTAATACATGAGTGAATGGATGGATGAGTGGACTAAAGGATGGACATGATTACAAGAATTAGGAGACACAGGGAAAACCGAATCTTTCCTCAGGAAGCTTTCATTCTATTTACTGTCAAATAAAAAAAGAAAAGAGGTGTGTGTTCACATAGCCTCACATTATAAAGTAACTGAATAAATACTCAAAATGGGCCCTAGGGGAGTGCACCAAACACAGAGGGGTCTTAATGGTCCTGATTATACAACTGGATCAACAGCAAGTAATTTCATATAAATTTTGTTTCAGTTTTTCTCACTCTAAATTTGGCACTGAAGTTTTCCAATCTACTCCATCAGGTTTTTTAAATTTCATACAGGGAGTACATAATGGGTCATTTTCATGGTACTAATACAGCCTAGCATTATCCTGAGAGAATGTCTGGCAAAAAGGGTATTTGCTCCAAATAGCAGAGCTCTTTAGAGCCAACAAGGATAAGACCTTGAATAAGAATGTTTCTGCTACATTGGTTCTGTGCTTACCGTTTGTTAACTTGCTCCACAGCAATGTGGAGGCGTTTTGCAATATCTTCCACTGTCTCACTGTTGGCTGAAATAATACCCACACTTTTGGCAATAGCTTTGGCTGTGATTGGATGATCACCTGTAACCATAATAACCTAAAACACAATGAGAAAGGCATGTGAATAATGAGAAACTCAGATGGTGAGACTAGGGAAAGTTCAACATCACCCATTCTACCATGACTTGGTAGAATGTGATTAGTGATTATTGTGGTTTGCCCTTATGGCTAGTTCTTGTTCTTCAGATCAAAGACAAAACTGTCTGAAGAACACACTGATCTCTTGGATCTATCCTTGCTTCTGATCTTCTTACATTTCCTCGTCTGACATTAGAGGAAGACCTTTATTTACTTTATTTGTGAAATAGTTACTTTATTTGTGAAAGGGCTGGTGGATATCTACCTGAGACGGCCTCATGTTGCTTCAACACTCCTGTTATTAACATGGCAATGGAATTAACATTTGGTTTCTGATACCATGAAGGCAAATGGATTTTGGAGGCTAAACCTACAGATTAAGTAATAAAACCTTTTATGGTCTATCATAGTATAGGGCAAGAAAGATATAGGCAATTCATGGCTTTCTCACTGCAGTTACTATTGTGGTTCCACATACACACAATCATTTTATCTTTATTGGACAGTGACTAGAATCTTAGTAGAGTGACAGTAGAGACAAAAAGGGGGTGGGGATATTTACCTGAGACTTGAACACTGACTACCTCCTATGACAAACACTCTTAGAGAAGTATGCAACACGAAGGGAGGACTTCTTAAGTCAGGACAGTAACTCCCACCTTGATCCCTGCACTCCGGCATTTGGTGACTGCATCAGGAACAGTTGACCGGGGGGGATCGATCATTGATAAGAGCCCCACAAAGCACAAGTTGGACGTGGGAAAGTTCATGGCGTCCACATCAAATGAATAAGATTCTGGAAACTCGTCTGCTGGCAGATAGAGATGACAGAAACCTGGAATGCACATGAATTTGAGAGTCAGTGAAATTAGGATAAGAAACAATAAAAGAAAAGGAAGAACATTTTCATACACTTTTACTATTTTACTAATACTTGAGTGGATACCAGAATTGTTTCATTCTTTCAATTCTATAACTCATGCTGTAATTAGGAAGGACGTATTTCATTCAAAAGTAATTTACTGCGTGCCCACTGGATTCTCTGTTAGGTTCTAGGGATAAAGAAACCAAGAGGGTCAGCCTCTGCTTGTGAAGATACCTCAGTTTAGTGTGGAGACAGAGACATAAGAGATAAAGCATAAAACAGTAGAGTGAGTGTTACAGAGTAGAGTCACCTGTGGAATCCGGAAAGCCTTCCCCAAGTAGGTGACAAGTGAGCTGATTCCTGAAAGAGGAGTTAGATGTTTTCCAGGGAGAGAAGGGAGATTTGGGGACAAGAAGGCCATTTTAGGCAGAGAAACAGCATGTGCCACCGCACAAACTGGGGAAAGAACCTGGGGTGTCAGGAGAATGGTATGAAGCTCCATCTCTAATCAAGGTGAGTGTGAGAGAAAGGCCATTCGGAATGGAGACCCTTTTGTTACTTAGAAGGCATCTGCCTCTCATGAGTTGAAGCAGAAAAGATTCCTGTGTCTGGTGGGACGTCCAAGGTCGTGTGACTTTCTCATCAGCTTTTACACCAAATGTATTTTCAGCATGCCCCCTTGCCTTACACGTTTTAGTAAAGCACAGAATTTGAGAGGTCAAACACAAGGTTCCTAGAGTGACTCTGGTCAGATAGGTATCAAACTGGCATTGAAAACACTACCTGGTGCTGTGGGTTATTTAAGGCATGCTTAAAGCATTATTATCTCATTTAATTACTTCATTTGCTTTACAAGCTCAAATATCCTTTAGAAACACACATTCCACAGATTCCATCTCTATTGGCAAGAAATTTTATGATGTTCAATGAGCCTTATCATCAACCGTGAACTTCTGTTACCTTAAATTCATATTCTGTAGTGTACAGGTGACATTCCGTCAACCCAGGATTCTCATGAAGAACGTACCCTACTATGCCACTTAAGTTACCACCATTAGGCTCCTGCCCCAGTGGCTGTTATGTCTGTGGTTCCTTCCGCCTCTAACATCCCCTGCCTCTGTAACTGGCAGTATTTTCTCCCTAATAAGCAAGTGAGACACTTCAACATTATTTTAAACTTAATTTTCTCCACTAACTCGTTGCGAAGTCTCTTGTGTCTGACCCTCCTGAACATTCCTATTGCCTCGGATCAAATTCCCGCCCTCTTTCACCTGAATGAGGGAGAAACCTCCTCCTGAGCAACCTCTCTTCTCCCTGCTGCTGCCAAGGATTATCCTCTAGAAAACACTGTAATTCTGATCAGTTCACTTGCTGCAAAGCGTTTAGTGGCTCTCCCTGGCTGTGAAATGAAAGCCCAGTTCCTCACCCACGTAAGGCACTCTGTATCATGCCCTCCAATCAGTCTTTCCAGCCCATGTCCTGGGACTATGTCATCTCACTCACCTGCGACGATCAACACACTGGCTCATGCACAACACGTGTACAGACGCATCCATTTTAACTGCGCTTTCGCCTCTGTTGTTCCCTCTCCTGTGACTTTTCGCCACCTCCCTTCAAATACTGTCACGCAAGGCTGAGTTTAAAATGCAACTCCTTCCATAAAATCTTCCCAGATTTCCCTTATCCGGAAGCAACCTCACCCCCCTCAGTACTATCATACAGTATTCTCATACATGTTTGTTTGCCATGTTCTTTCTATGGTTCATGTAGGTGCCACAGCTACTCTGCTGGACAATAAGCCTGTCTCCTCCTGTGCCCTGACCTGGCATAGAGCCTCACACCCAACAGTGACGGACAAGGGTTCTGCTCCCAAGAGCTCACCTAGCACACGCTCCCCCAGACCTCCCAGCTCCATGTACGCGGTGTGGAAGGCCTCAGCTGTGCTCTCGTCCAGAGGCTGCTCCTGGCCATTGACCATGATGGTGCTGCACTTCTCTAAGATCCTCTCAGGGGCTCCTTTCATCACCATGAGGAAGCGCTTGTCATTGGGGTCATCTGTCTTGTGTATGGAGAGCTGGGAAGGAAGGAATTGAGCATATCAGGTACAGCCTGCCATTGAATAATGATGCTATCTTTACTAATAAGGGCCTGGAGTGGGCAGATCTCTTAAGTAGCAACATGACAAGAAGATTAAAGACATCCTTTCTCTCACTGGGTACTTATCCTTGACAAAAAAAGGAGTATTCGCTATAGGTATGTTCTACCCTTTTTAAATTTTGTGGTCAAATAATACACAGAGATCTAGACTTGGTCCCAGCTCAGAGGGGCACCCTGAGTTTGAATCCACACTAAATGGAGCTGGTCTTTCAAAAAGAAACTGGGTGTTTTAGGCAGGCCAGATGTCGCTGTTAGCCCATGAAGTCTCTGTCTTGAACCAGATCTCCTGGGATGTCTGTGGGGGTCAGAGGACCTTGGCCACCTTGTCCCACCCCCTGTCTCTACCTCCTTATTGTGAGCAGCAGCCTTTCATACCCAAGCTATTCTGAGCTCAGGCAGGGGTACGGGGAGTGGGAATTCCTTCATCTCCAAACCAATCCAGTTTTACTGCCTGGACATGAAGGATGATGCTAGGGGTGGAGGAAGTGGGCACTCTCACAGGCTTTCAGGAGGTAAGTAGTAGGTACCACAATTTTAACATCAACATCCTCTCACCTACTCATTCTACTTCCAGATTCATCCTAATAAGATCATCAGAAGAAATCTAAAAAAACTTATAAACGATCATAAAATGGCTAAGTCTTATGTAAGCTGTTAATATAAAGCAAGTACTCTTCTAAACTTTTGAAAGGAAACTCAGTAAGCTGGAGTGTTTGAAAGAGAATAAGTAAGTTACTAAAAAAAATCTGCCATTTTGGGTCTAATCATTAATTCTAAATCAGTAGTTCTTAGCCTTCTGCATATCAGAGAGGGGCACAATAAAAAAAGAAAGTAGAGGGGCGCCTGTGTGGCTCAGTCGGTTAAGCGTCCGACTATGGCTCAGGTCACAGTCTCACAGTTCATGGGTTCAAGCCCCGTGTCGGGCTCTGTGCTGACAGCTCAGAAGCCTGGAGCCTGTGCTCAGATTCTGTGTCTCCCTCTCTCTCTGACCCTCCCCTGCTCACGCTGTCTCTCTCTCTTTCTGAAATAAATAAAACATTAAAAAAAAAAAAAGAAAGAAAGTAGAGGGCAAATATAAGGTTGTTTTTATAATGAGCAAGTAAACATATTAAAAAAACCAACTAACCAAAACCAAACCCAAAGCCAAACTAAAACCTCCCATTTATTACCACTATCATTTTCTGAAAGATAGGGTATTTTAACACTTAAAAAGTAGGAATAAGAGGGGTATGAGGTGGCTCAGCCGGTTAAGCAGAGACTCTTTTTTTTTTTTAATGTTTTATTTATTTCTAGGGGAGAGAGAGAGAGAGAGACAGCGTGAGCAGGGGAGGGTCAGAGAGAGAGGGAGTCACAGACTAAAACATGCTCCAGGCTCTGAGCTGGCAGTCAGCACAGAGCCCGACGTGGGGCTCGAACCCACGAACCGCGAGATCATGACCTAAGCGAAAGTCGGACGCTTAACCGACTAAGCCACCCAGGCGCCCCAAGCAGAGACTCTTGATTTCAGTTCAGGTCATGATATCACGGTTTGTGAGATGAAGCCCTGAGCAGGCTCAGTGCTGAGAGCCAGAACCTGCTTGAGATTCCCTCTCTCTCTCTCTCTCTCTCCCCCCCACCCCCACTCACACATGCTCTTTCTCTCAAAATCAATAAATAAACTTTGAAAACAAAAGTGGTAATAATAAACAATTTTGTAGTGTGTACTGTTCTAAGTGCTTCACAAATTGACTCATTTAATTCTCAAAACTACCCTAAGGCTGTGGGCACGATAATTACCACCTTTTACAAGGGAGGAAACTGAGGTGCAGAGAGGTTAAGTGGCATGTGCAAGGTCACACCCTAATAGGCGGTTGAACTGGGATTTGAATTCAGGCTACTAGAGTCCCTGCCTTAATCAGGTAGCATATAAAGGATAATCTTTTAAATTAAATACATTCATCTTTATATAAAACTTTATAAAATATTGTTGTAATTTTCACCAGTTTGCCATAAACCATTGGAAATATTTTTATGGACCAGTCTCGATTTGGGAAATTGCTATTTTAAATCAATAAGACATAAATATTCTACTTTATTTCCTTTGGTTGAATGATACCCCAGATACCTTTCCACGGTCATGACATCTAAGGCTCTTTGCTTGGGGTTGAGTGTTGCTCACGTGTAGATATCAAATGGCACTAACAGCACCCAAAGAGGTTCTTTGACCTCTTCTTCGGGAGTCCACATAGGACCTCCTTTCTACTTCCAACTCTGGGTAGTTCCCCCACTTTCTCCCTCAACATTTAGTACATGAGGCCTCATGGAACCTGTTTTTTCTCATTTCTTACATGGTTAGGGAAGTCTTTACTGGAGTAGATGGGAGCCCCGGTACGATTCTGAGTCTTGCTCCTGAATTAGAAGACATTCAATCTACTCCTTAAGAGCATGAACTCCCTTGGGTCTGTCTGAATCCTGGCTCTGGCCCTTACTAGCTGTGTGATAATGCTCTGTATCTCAGTTTCCTCATTCCCTACCTTATAGAGTTATGTGATTCAATGCATGTAGAAATTAGTATATAATACCTATCATTACTATTGTTATTTTAGGATTGTTACTCATTCTATTTTCAATGTTCTGAGTAAGAGATCTAACTTCCTGGCTTTAGTATTTTACTTCATATATTTTTTAGTGATCTATTTGGCTAACTACAATTCTTCATTGGCTTGTTATTCACAAAGAGGTTTGCAACACAGTTATTTCCCAATTGTAAATGCTATCCAAACAAAATGTGTAGGTAAATACCAGAAACGTTTACACTGACATGGTTATCTTATTTATATACTTTCCTGTTATACAAAGACCAAGTCATGATGCCCTGCTCTCAGCTTTGGAGTCTATGGGAAGTCCCACTTGCAGCAGTAACTGGGCTACATATTGTCATTTGCCCCACCATGAGGATGATGGAGCTAGTTGGTTATTGGCCAGCCTAGAATGAGGGAACACAGCTAGGAAAGGATGGCCATTTTCTTCCTGAGCAATGGGTAGAAAGGAGATCCCTGTCAACTGCTTATGGGGCAGAATTAGAATCAACATGGCTGGTAATAGTCATCTGAGAAGACTGTTCATTGGTCTTCACAAAAGGCAAGGCTTACTCACATGGCCCGAACTAAACTGTTCTGCCTTTGTGTTGTGGTAGAAAAAACATGGCCTTGGGAGTTTAAGAGCTGTGTGAAAATTGGCTGTGCCACTCAAATGCTTGGGTAACTCTGCAAGCATTGACATATTTTCTTTTTCTTTTCTTTCTTTGTTTTTTTCTTCCTTCCTTCCTCTTTCTTTCTTTTTCTTTCTTTCTTTTTCTTTCTTTCCTTTGTTTGCTCATTCTTCCTACATCAACATTTTCTAAGTGCCTGTTTTCTCACCTAGAAATGGAGATTAATTAGTCCTACTTCAGGTTTATTGTGAGGATTAACTGAGAATGTATGTAAAGTGCTGGACATAAACTAAGGGCGCAGTAAATTTTACTTATCGCCATTCCCTCACCTTTCATTTATCCTTTGGGATGTGGCTTTTGCCCCTCACTTGTGCAAAAGTTACCTGGTGGGGGTAGGGGTGGGCCAGATGGAAGTGTGTGTGTGTGTGTGTGTGTGTGTGTGTGTATAACATAAATCATTCACAGGAACAGCCAGGCCTTGACAAGATCTCCACTTTTCTGTCTTCTCTACCTACTTTCCAGTAAAGGAAAGAGGCTGGCAAGGGAAACCTGTTCTGGGCTTACTGGATGCCCAAGCCCTGCATCCCTGAGGACTATTTTTGAATTCAAATATCATCCACAATATATACTAACCAAAAGATACTTACAGGTAGAAATGCCATTCTAGTAATAACAAAGATTCAGTTGTGAGGAAAAACTCACCTGAAATTTGTTGGTTGAGTTAAAAGGGATTTCAGCTACTTTGTGGTTTCTTTTTCTAATTTCCATCACATCACCCAAAATGACCTCTGAGAACTTCAAAAGAGCAGTTTCTGAGGCATCTCCAACAACAACTCTCTGAGAATTAAGAGATAACAAATATTTGTAGCACACAATTTGGTTCTTTTGTGATTACATTTCATGAGCCAGCATAGAGCCTAGTTAAGCTTTCCATCTAACAAATGATTACACCACAATTAGCCGTGGAAAAAGTGTTAAACTGAATGGTGCTGCCTACTGGCATTAGGGGAGTTCAAAACAGAGCAAGAAAGACTTGGAGAAGGGATAAACTGGAATCATGGGGGCTAATTAAGAGGTTGGTATAATTAATTAAATGCAAGGTACTAGTGACAATAGAAATGTAAAATTATAGATATTTTTGAAGCAAGAATAATAGGCCTTGGTGATTCACTAGATATTAGGAACGAAGAAAGTTAAAGATGACTTCCAAAAGTTTTGACCTGAATGACAAGTAAAATAGTTATGTCATAGGAAAATAGGAAATTTGGGACAAGACTGTGATTTAGAGTCAGGTTGGGCACATGTGGAAGGTAACAAGTATAATTTGTTGAGAGTCTAACATGGCAAAACTTCTGAATGGAAACACACAGCTAACTGGAAGTCCATGGAGTTTGGGTGAGAAATCAGAATTGGAGATGAGGATTGGAAAGATACGGACAGAGAAGTGATTGGCCAAGATGAGAATTGATGAGCTGTCTGGTGGAGAAAGAAAACCAACCAAATAAAAAGCATAAGAAAAAACAAAAGTCAATGAAGGAAACAGATGGCAAACAAACAAGTCAGATCAACTCACTGAGAGGGAAAAGCAGAAGGGGAGAGGAGAGAGGGGGAAGGGAAGGAAGGAGGGGGAGAGAGAAGCTCGTTTTGTATTTTCCAACATTCAGGGCCCCTGAGAACCCCATCTTCTGCCAAGAGGAATATGTTCTAAGGTCAGTCCTTCTATTTCCATCCAATTATCCTCTAAACTTCAGTGAATGGTATTTATATAATAAATAAACTTTAATTATATCTACTTAAAGATGGTACCTTAAAGGCACATTCGTTTTCAGGAATGAGACAGAATTTTCAAAAGACCAAATCAATGTTCTGAGGATGTTGAGACATTGCTGTGATTTCTCAAAGCTACTTAGAGTGAAGAAATTTTTCTACAGGTCTTGTGAGTCAGACTTGGTCTTACTAGTACAAACTTTACACGGTTGGAGAGATTTAAATCAAGCACCAAATCAGAATGGAGAAAGTGACTTCAAACTGGCTGTGATTTAAGACTGAGTGATGTTGAAGCTTTACCTTCATGATGGGAACATTTTCCTGTCCCGGTCTGAACTCAGCTCTGTTACACAATGTTATTATCTTTGATAAGGAGGCCCAGGTTCCAGAGCTTTGATCAAAGACTTGGTCTAGAAAACAAAACAGTGGATACTGTGGGTGCTAGGCCTGGTATCCATGCTATTCAAACAATTCTCCGAGACTGCAACCACATTCCATTTGGCCTCCTCTGCTCAAGTCCACAGCTTCAGGCCACACCGAATGTTCCAGAAGACTTACTTGAATGGTCTTCACTGGTGTCAGCTATGAAGATCTGATTGTCGAACCACAGATGGGCCACGGTCATCCTGTTCTGGGTCAGAGTCCCAGTCTTGTCTGAGCAAATGATAGAGGTGGAGCCAAGGGTCTCCACTGCCTCCAGGTTCTTCACCAGGCAGTTCTTCTTGGCCATCCGTTTAGCTGTCAGTGACAGAGTCACCTGAACGAGAGAGAAAGAGAGAGAGAGAGAGAGAGAAGCTTTGAGAAAAATCATCATTTTGAACTTAGGCTCTATAACATGGAAGCAGCTGGAGCTGAACTAATTTCAGAACAGAGGTATAGTTACAGATGCAGCAAAGCTGACCCAGTAGCTGATAAACCACATAAAGACCTATATGCCACAATCCTTTTATTAAACCTAGGAGGTAAACAATGTGCCTAAATTCCTCAGTTATAGAAATTGGCAGGGATTCTTTTTTCTTTTTAAGAAATGTGAAAATGTAGAGAGAAGGCACCAGGCTTCCTGAAAATCTGTAAGCGGTAGTTTGAGTTTGTCTTCTCTAGATCTTAAGGAGAAAGATAATATACGCAATTTGCAGATAGATCACCTGAAAAGGAAAACATAAAGTTTTCTAGGACACTGCATTCAAATGTTAACAATATCACAATTCCTTTTGTCTCTCTAAGAAACAGTCTATTCAGAATGTCCCATGGTGTCTCGGACAGGGAGGGAGTGTGGCTCTGCAGATGGAGGAGACTCGCAGAGCATGGTGGGTGCTCACACAGCACAGCAGGATGCTATGTGTCAACAGGGTCAGGGGACAGGCCGCCTCGCAGCATGGACTCACAGTGACAGTGGCCAGGAGACCCTCGGGCACATTGGCCACAATGATGCCAATGAGGAAGATGATGGAGTCCAGGACGTGATACTTCAGGGACACTGCGATGATGAAGAAAAGGATGCCAATGGAGATGGCCACTCCTCCCACAATATGAACAAAGTGCTCGATCTCAATGGCAATGGGTGTCTTCTCATCTCCAACTCCTGAAGCCAGGGAGGCAATCTGACCAATGACGGTGCGGTCGCCCGTGTTGATGACCATGCCACTCGCTGTGCCTACAGGTGAGGTAGACATTTTATTCTAGGGTCCTCAGCATGAGGGGACTGCGGCCTGCTCACAGTCCTCTCTCTGCTGGCTTACACGATCAGTCAGCACACGACATTACAAAGTTCTCTGAGCTTTTCAGCTCCTTGTTTTCTCTTGGAAAAGCTTTGTAGCAAGAGGTGGTAAAGGGACAAAAGCATAAAACCCAAGGGGGAAAAGTGATATGGGTGGGGCATGTGGTCCTGAGAGCCGGATGGACTTACCCTCCAGGCAGGTTGTAGAATAGAAGCCGATGTTCTTTGTTTCCAGGGCGTTGTCATGGGTAAACTCGGAGGAGCGGGCCTGGGGCTCAGATTCCCCAGTGAGAGATGAATTATCTACCTAGAAGAAATTTTGAAAAAAGTTCAAGACGAGGCATCCTCTTCCTGGCCCAGTTACACTGAGAGCTGGAAAGACAGCAGAATGGTAGCTAGTTGTGAGTGTGATCGTCGGGGGGCCCTGTGATGCTTACCTTACAGCCCTGAACAGACAACAACCTGATGTCTGCAGGGATCCGGTCTCCTCCCTTAATTTCCACTATGTCCCCCACCACTAGTTGCTCTGCAGGGACTGTCTTCTTCTCTGAATCTCGAATGACAAGAGCTTGCTGCAAAAGAAAACAGTGGCAGAGGACCCAGGTCCTGGCATGACGCCAATTGTCCTCCATCTGCACCTTCCCGCATCTCAGGAACCGAGCGAGGTCCTACAACCACAGCTCTCGGAATGGCAAAAATGAAACAAAAGGCTTGTACTTGGGGGAACGAATATACGAAGATCTCTATTTTCTTGAGGAGGAACTCTTAGAGATGTTCTCGGAACCAGGATATGCTGCTGTGGGCAGATATAACCAAGTGACAGCCCTGGGCATGACAGAAAGAGGGACAATTAAGATTGAGTGATCTTGGCTGGGATGTGCAGGGAGGGCCCTGAAGGCTGAGTCAAAGGTTTAACAATCTTGCTCAGGTGAGGAAAACTTTAATGGCGGGGGAGGCAGATCTCCCACTTCTTAGACGATTCCATCCAGAACGCTCTCCAGCTGGCAGTTCTGTGGGCCAGGGCAGCGTGGCTTTCCCACTGCGTGGGCAGGGTGTGTGGTCTCCCTAGAGGACACCAACATGGGCTCCTGTGGGAATAGAGGAGCAGCGGGCCTCCCTCGCTGAGAGCAGTTTGGGGCAGTGTGCAGGGAGGCTCCGGAGGGTGCAGAAATGGTTACAGCTGAAGAATCGCAGGCTGACCTCTTTGGCTACGAGGGAACACTCCTGAACGTCTGCAGCTCGCTCTTGCAAGCCCCTGAATTACTTTTGTTTGAACAGTCCACCAAAGCTCATGAGCAGTAACAGGAGATGTCACGTGATGACTTCGACTAAGCATTTTCCTGTGTCCTACTTCCCTGATCATCTAAAACTCTGTCGGAAGTGGGGCGTCAGAGGGATTGCTGAAGATTTCTCAGACAGCAAACGGTGGAGCACAGGCTCTCTGTCTGAGGCCCTACGCTCCTCCTCACTGATGCTTCCTCATCTGGGGTGATGCGGAGACCAGAGAAGGATGGCTGCTACCCACCTGCGGGATCATCTTGTTGAAGGTGGCCATGATGTTGGTGCTCTTTGCCTCTTGGTAGTAAGCGAAGACCCCCGTTAAAATAACAACCAAGGCAAGCACGCAGCCCAAGTACACCTGGGAAAGGAGGGGAAGCATCGATCAGCACAGGCATCAGGAGTGAGTCAGGCCCTGGGGCGAGAGCTCTCCATGGGAGAGCAGTAGTATTCTGGTGGCATTTTTAGGCCACACGATTTATCCACTTAACGTGCACAACTCAGTGATTTTTAATGAATTTACACAGTTTTGCAACAATCCCCACAATCCAGTTTTAGAACATTTCCATGACCCCAACATGACTACCAGTACCCACTGGCAGTCATTGCCCACTCCCACCCCCGCCCTGGCAACCACTGATCTGCTTTCTGTCTCTAGGATGCACCTGTTCTAGACGTTTCAGATCAACAGAATTTTTTGGTTTTGGTACTCAGCTATCAGTAGGCGTAGATGTTCCCCATGTTAAAGGGAGACAGTTAGCTATGAGGAGAGAGAACCCCAAAATATTTCATATGGATATAATATTTTTTCCCTTAGACACTTATAGAGCCCCCCTCTCTTTAAAATTCATGCTCATGCTGCCCCTGAGACATCAGAAAGCCAGCTACAATTCTATTTTATAGCTGGTAAAATTCTCGATTTTCCCAAACTTGCACGGTGAGTGATCAGTATAGACTCCTGATTCCAGGCCACTGCTCTGCCTACTAACGGCCTTTCTTTATGACTGTTTTCCCATTACTAGCTTAGCAAACCCTGGAAGGAGACCCCCTTACGTTGTCTAGGGATGAGGACTTATTCATGGAGTACTGGATCCCATATGCAATCCAGCACAGGATGGCTCCTACCCACAGAAGGATGGAGAACCCCCCCACCATCTGCTTGAGAAACTTGATGATCTCCGGTGTTTCTTTGGGAGGGGTGAGGGCATTGGGACCATTCTGAGCCAGGAGCGCAGCAGCCTGGGTGCTGGAAAGACCCTGAGAAAGCCAAGCAAAAACAAATAGGAATTAGACATTTATCTTCCCTGAGGTTGGACATCGTTTTTTTCTGCAGGTTGTGGGTAACAGTTACCATGAGCAAGGAGGACCTGGGAAAAGTAGATGCTGCCTCATCTACCCCAACCCTCACCTTATTAAAAAGAATATCTGATGTTAATGCTATCAGCCAGGCAATGTGCCTATATGTTGCTCATATACTTTTCCAAATAACCCTCTGAAGAAGGTACTATTATTATCCTCATTTTACAGATGTGGAATTTAGGGCACATGGAGGTTAAATCATCCAGCTGGTAAATGGTACCACTAGACTGAACCAGGCAGCTAGAGCCACTACATGCTCTGCTAAGGCATTTTAGTTTCTTGGAGAAACTTGGAGAAATAGGCGTAACTTGGCTAAGAAGTAACCTGAAATATAAAAGCTAATCACCAGGGTTAAGGGCAATGTAGTAACTATCCAGAAAATATTCTCTATTGCGATCATTATTCATCCTGAAGTCTGGTGTCTTTCTGCTTTTCTATATATAGATTCACCCCAAGTTCTAAGTTCTCGTGCATCTTAAGTATTATAAGTCCTACCGACCTCTGAGGCCCACATGAGTGGTCACTTCTTGCCAGAAGCCCTTCCTGGTAAGCGTGTCATCCGCCATCCACAGGCAAACAGAGGCCCCTCCACCATCTTGAAATCCTATGCTGCGATTCATAAGGCTTTTTTCCCCACAAACTATCCTCTGTGGAGAAAGTCTTGTCATCACTTTTTCTCCCTCATACATTGTAAGCTACTTAAAGGATAGTTTAAGGACTATCCTTACTCATTTTTGTGTCTTTTATAGGCTGTACTGTTTCTTCTGTAATAGAGGCTCATGTATTTGCTGAATAACTGGATTTGGAGTCACCAACTTATAGTATAATTCAAATAAAATTTATCACCTTCTCCTTCTTACTGCCTTCTCTAATCTCTTGGCTCCCAGCCCCCCACCGTGGCCCTGTCCACCACCTGACCAAATCTCCCCCTCGCCTGCTTCTTTACCTTGGTAACCGGGATCAGGGATTTGTTCCAAAACTCCAGCAAATCTCTCCCCTACCTTTCCCATCTTACTGCTGCTGCCCTGTTTTGGTTCCTCATTTATATTCCTGAGTGACTATCTCATTCTTCTAGACCCTTCCATCTCCCACTTAAAAAAAAAAAAAATCTATCTACCTACCTACCTGCCTACTGATATCTATATATATCTTCCACCAGAATTGCTTCTCTCTCTCTCTTCCTCTCCTACCAGAACCTACATACCTATCTATATCTGTATATATCTTCTACCAGAATTGCCTTTT
Organism: Crocuta crocuta; assembly: GCF_008692635.1. NCBI lineage: Eukaryota > Metazoa > Chordata > Mammalia > Carnivora > Hyaenidae > Crocuta > Crocuta crocuta. The sequence continues at coordinate 898,928 of NW_027531912.1, forward strand.
GAAAACCAATCTGATTCTTTTTTTTTTTTTTTTTTTTTTGAAAACCAATCTTATTCAAATCCCTTCTCTGTTTAGGAATTGTGTATAACTACAACTAATATAGTCCTTATTCCTTAGCTTAAGATGCAAGGGTTTGCTAGTTTCATCCAAATTACCTCTCCCCAGCCTTATTTTCTATCCCTCTTCTCCCCTTTCCACACACATTAGCTCCCAGAAACCCCAGACTGCTTTCCAAACACACTCTGTCCTCTCCAGCCTCCCGGGTCCTCTGCTAACTGAAACCTGAATCCTGCTATGTCCTGATTTACACCCGGTGCCATCCAGGGAGGCTGCTTCCTCTGGTAAGAATCGGTTACTCAGCACACTGTTTAAACCTATCTTTGCTGTCTAAGTTGAACAGACCGGGTGGTGTATACTCCCCTACACACCTGCATCCCTCGCTGGACTGCTTAGTCCTTGAGACCAGGGATCACCTGTCCCTCTGCCCTTCTCACTGCTCATCCTGTGTGTTGCACATAGTAGGTATTTTGGTTGACTTGAACAGATATTTCCAAATCTCCTGATGTCAGGACACCAAAACTTTTTAAATTTAATTTGAATTTTAAGCAGTCCTTCTGTGATGGGGGAATTTGTTAGACGCCTTGGAGCATACTGGTGTGTGCTCTTCTCAGAGGAAGAGGCAGACAAGCAGGGCTCTAGGACTGCCGCTCTGGATGCTTGCTTCTTAACACTGGTTTTCCCCATTCTTTGATAAGACTGTTAGATTTCCTGGACATGGGGATTAAAAGTAACCTCTGCCCTCTGACCATGACCATCAAGGAGTGTCTGAGTCTTTGTGGGGATACTGCAGCTTTCCTGCAGTTATAATCAGAAGAACTGTGTATAGCCAGGCATCCAACTCAGAAGAGGGGCTTGGGGACACCTGGGTGGCTTAGTCGGTTAAGCGTCCGATTTTGCTTAGGTCACGATCTCGCGGTTCGTGGGTTCGAGCCCCGCGTCGGGCTCTGTGCTGACTGCCAGCTCAGAGCCTGGAGCCTGTTTCAGAGTCTGTGACTCCCTCTCTCTCTGGCCCTCCCCTGCTCACGCTGTCTCTCTCTCTCTCTCCTAGAAATAAATAAAACATTAAAAAAAAAAAAAGAAGAAGAAGTGGGGCTTGACTTGGGGCGTTGGTTCAGACCCGCCAGCTCTTCAGGTTCACCAGCCCTCTCTCACATGCTGGGTGTGTGGGTGAATGACATTCTCAAAGTTGTTGCCTCGTCCTAAAGATGCCATCTACTTTTCCACACACCCTAAGCACACAGCTTTGTACAGTCCTTTGCATAGTCCTGGGGCTTTTGTGATCCCCAGTTCCCTGATGACTTACTGTTATGATGTTTGTACTGTATTTCTCTTCCAGCTCCTTAATGCTGAGTTTGTGGTCATCCTGAAGTCCATGAAAAGAAGAGGAGAGTGCATTAGATAATTCCAAAATACACAAACCCTAAATTAAGTTTTGACCAGCCCCTGAGAACTGAGAGTAGCACTGAAGGGGAGCCAGGGAGTCATGGAGAGAAGGAAAAAACCCTCCGTGCCAGGTGATATTGCAGTGAGGGAAGAGGGAGTCTCGCTGCAGGAAAGGCTTGCTCGTCTGATTCACTGGCCAGGGGGTTGTCTGGCCATCTCTCGAGTTCAGCCTTAATTCGCCATTCACCACATAATCACGGTCTTCAGTTTTTATGAACAAAGCAATGTATTTCACCTCAATCTGTTCTACAGCACACGCACATTCTAGCACACCGGTCTGTTGTCCAGGTACTAGTGATCTGAATACTTAGTTCAGACCTGAGTTCTGCGATTAGCTGAGGGTGAACAGCAATACCAAACCAGACCCACCTGATACATTCTGACAACTCATTACCCATGTAGCCCTCATTGGGCAGGTAGTCGCTGTAGAAAGAGGCAAGACTTTCCTTAATCAAATACTTGAGACTCAGGGAGTTCACTTGTTAGAGAAGCCCTGAGACTTACAACCCACCAAATAAATATCAGTATGGTCCATACTTGCTAATTTTGTTACAGAATCATTAGACTAAAGCAGAGTTCTCAACCTTGGCGTTATGGACATTTGGGCCAATAATTCTTTGTTGGGGGAGGGGGCTTGCACCTACTATACGCCACCTACTACCAACCTCCCTGGAGTTATGGTAACCCAAAAATGTCTCCAGGCCTTACTAAATGGCCCCTGGGGAGCAAATTCCTCCTCTCCCTTCCCTTGAGAACCACTGGGCTACAGCATTAGAAGCTTCCTTCTGTCTCAGAAAACCCAGGGTTAACTAACTCTCCTTCACCCCACCTAGAAAATCCAGCACTCAGCATTCTTTAAGCTCTGATCATCTGAAACAAAGATTTATACTATGATGGGTACAAGAACCACCCCTTTTCTTAAGTATATGCGAAAAAGTTACATGTTTTAAGAGATTAAATTTTTCCAATTACAACATTTGTTTGCCCTTTACTCAGCCAGATTCTGCTTTACTCATCCAGTCATTGTACCAATATTAATAATTGAAAAAGATTGCTGGGGATTGAAAGGATTAAGACACAGTTCTGTGCACAGTGTACTAAGTTCTGGGCAGACAGAAGTAAGAGGTGATTAGAATCATTGTTCGCATGGATGGAACTCAGACTTTAACGGGCCTATACTGTTACCACCGAATACCTTTCCTCTTTAGCCCTGGCTTTGGGGATGAGAGCATGGGGGAGGGGCAGGAGGCGGGGTGGGTGCCTCTGGCGCACTCTGTTGGCCAGCAATAGAATAGCTCAGGGCATCATCCTGTGGCTCAAGCTTGGGTCATTTCATTCATCAGCCTGTTTATTCAGAAGCCAGGGATACTTTAATTCTTGTCAAAGTTCCAATGTGCCAGGGGTGCCTGGGTGGCTCAGTCAGTTAAGCATCCAACTTCGGCTCAGGTCATGATCTTACAGCTCGTGGGTTCGAGCCCCGCATCAGGCTCTGTACTGACAGCCAGCTCAGAGCCTGGAGCCTGTTTCAGATTCTGTATCTCCCTCTCTCTGACCCTATTTCAGATTCTGTATCTCCCTCTCTCTGATCCTCCCCTGCTCTCTCTCTGCTCTCTCTCTCTCAGAAATAAATAAGACATTTTACAAAAGTTCCAATGTGCCAGAGGGTATCCAAGTACACTGTCACAAATGAAATTATAGAATTCTTGTGAAAGTGTTGGGAAAGAAAAAGGAAAGAAAGATGTTCCTCTCTCGCACACGATGCTCAGAGAAGGGAGATTATCTTCACAGTAAACAGGCATAACGGATATATGTTCATGTTGTAAGTAGCAATTTCAAGGAAACTAGATTTGCTTCAATCCTAAATGCTAGAGATACACAGATGATAATAATCTATTGTCTGGTGCTGTGCTAAGTCTGTCTCCTCCTGTTTTTCATTTAACCCTCTTAATAACTTCAACAGGTAGGCACCATTTTTAATTCCTGTTTTTCAAAATAGGAAATGAATGTCAATCAAACTGGGATCTGAATTCAGGTCAGTCCAGTATCAGGGCTGTGTTCTTAACTATCTGTCAGAACATACACAGGCAAATGGTGTACTGCTGAATGTTCAACAAGCTCTCCAGGAAAAATAAAGTAAAAGCTCTGATTTGTAGCATTTACCAATTTCTCACCATAGCCAAATTTCAAGCTGTTAACCCAATGTCAATCAACTTGCCAAATTCCTGAATATTTAACAACTGGCTCTCTAGTCCACTTGAACTTGCACCGCTGCTATCTGCTCTGACGATAACAGAGTTTTAAAGTCTGCAGTGAACTGCAGGACAATCTAGCAAACTTGGGGCTTGGTCTACAAGTTTCCCCCCTGACGTCCCTAAGATGTAGCCTGTCACATTTCAGTTCTGAGGCAGATCTTTCCCATGGTGTCCAGCTTTAGTAATTCCAAAGTTCTTCCTTAAAAGGAATACCAGGCTTCCATAAATGACGAAATGACTAATTATAAATGATACTTTAAACTACAAATTGCATCCGTTACACAATATTCTCACTTTTTTCTCAGTTGCCCCCTCACCCATGCAGATTGCTTCTTTCCCACTTTACATGAAGAAAATGGAGCTTCACTGAAGCTAGGAAGTTTGCTCCCAGTTATCCATCAGTGAGGTGGAACTTAACTGAGTCGAAGGTTCTCTGAATCCAAGCCCAATATTCTTAGCAGTGAAATTATTCCTTCTCAGGGGCATACAGAGCCAGAAACCTGGCAAGGTTTGGTGGTTTGGGTTTTTCCCCTGCATGGTTCCAGCTCCAATCGTTTTACCTTCCCGGCTAAAACCCAGCAATTGGTCACCTACGTCTCACTGAAGCAGCCGCGAAGGAGCGCCGTCCGGGCTGTACCTGTGGGGACTGGAATCGGAGGCTCTTCCCTCAGAGCGCCTACACCCAGAAGGTAGCGACCTTCCGGCGGCCTGACCCCTGGGGAGATATTATCACACCGTTTATTTTAAACAAGGAAACAAATCTCATGGGGCGGGGGGATTTTCAACTCCTTGAGACTGATCTTTCTTTCCCAAGAGGCCGGTTATAGGGGCGCGTTCCCAGAGGGAAGGGCAACGCTCAGCAGACCCACTTGGCTGAAGGACCCAATCAACTGACCAGATCCAGTTCTTTCTTAAGCTCCTCTTTCTGGTGATTCTTTCTGGGTTCGAAGCGGTTCTTCAGGCCTCTGTACTTCTCCTTGCCATCCGCCTTGTCTGTTTGGGCAATGTCTTTCGTTCCACTGAGCTCCACAGAGTAAATTTCTAGCGTTTTCTGAAAGAAAAGCAGAGGTGCAATATTGGTCCAAGAGGGGTTTTCTGAAGAGGCGTGGAGCCCTGCTCCCGATGGGCCGGGATCTCCAGGGAAGGGGGCCTCCCTCCGACCTTTCACGCTCTCCTCCGGCGAGACTGTGGAGAGGTTCTGTGTCCCCCACCTTCAAACAGCAGTGCCTGGACCCCTCTCTGTCCTTCCCTCTCCTGCAGTGTAGGGGGAAGGCGGGTGACCCAGCCCCGCCAGCATCTCCGGGGGTCACCCCTCCTGGGGCGGGAAGGTGGGAGGTTACTGCCCCCCAACTGGAGACATGACCCCTCCAGAGAAGCCCCAGGGGCGCCCTGGGATCTTGCTCCCCAAAGGACACACCGGGCGCCTGCCCCGTTTCCTGGGAGCGGCGTGGCCACCGCACTCACGGACCGCGGTCCCGGGCAGGGCAGGCTGGACGCCCGGCCCGCGCCACCTTCCGGATCGGAACCGGCCTCCCCCGAGCGTCTGGATGTGGGTCTTCCTCGCGGCCAGCCCGGGAGGGGCGAGGCCGGAAGGGAGGCTAATACAGCCCAGACCCCCCGCCCGCCCTTTCCCTCGCCTTCCACGGGTCGGCAGCGGTCCCGGGCGGGCGCGGGGGCCGCGGGCA
>NW_027531912.1:904458-913258 GCF_008692635.1 Crocuta crocuta
CGCGCGTCCCCGCCGCGCTCCTCCCCGCGCCCCTCCCGGCCTGTCCTTTCCAAAATGGCAGAATTTAAAGCCAGACCCCCAGGAGTCACTCCGTCACTAAACGGAAGGGACCGGAAAACCCCGGGGACACTGGTTCGCAGATGCACATTACAGGCCCTTCAGGTCGGGGGGACATACATTCAGTCCACACTCCAGCAGCACGGGCCCCCGGGTAAGTCTGTGTGGTGACCCGCTTCCCTCTCCCCTGGAGAATGTTCTTCCAAGGAAACATTGGCAGGCAGGGCTGAGGGGAAGCGAGACCGGCTCGCCGGGAACCCGGGAAAGGGCCGCGGGGCCTGCTCGCCTTGGCTTCCCGCGCCGGCTCCGCGTTCCGCACAGATGCAGACGGGGGCCGCGGGCTGCCTGGACCATTGCCCCGAATCCCGCGGACCTCAGGCTTCACGAGCAAATGCAGGTTCACGCTGACGTGACTAGGGGGTCGGAGAGGGGTGTGGGGGGGAAGAGCCTGAGGGAGAGGCGATGGCATAGAAATCCTAGCAATTCCTCCCGGAGAAGATTGTTGTTTACTCTCGTTGGTGTCAAGTTTGGAAACGTGTCCGTGGCTCCTAAACTGGGCAAGACGGAACGTTGTCCGGTTCTCTGCCACGTCTCCGGCCCCGCGGAGGCCCTGGCTTCTGGCGGGGCCGCTCCCAGCCAGGCCATCAGCTGTCCTGGAGTGTGACTTCTTCCAAAAAGGGACGAATGGGGCTATTCCACACACACACACACACACACACACACACACACACACCCTAACTCGTTACTGCTGTTGCTGGTCGATGTCCTCCGGGAATCTGGGAGGCAGGCCCCTGGGCTGGTCCTCACCTGACAGAACTATAGTCTGGATTTCCCCTCAGAAACACTTACCTCTTTTTGGCCCCAGGGACTACCACCCATCCTGTTCTGGGCAGTGTACCCTGAACTCCACCCAATTCTAATGACCTCTCTTGAGTTGGCTATAAAGGTTCAACTTCGGACACCTTCTCAGCCTAAATACTCTGGTAGCAACTTCTGCTTGAGGCCGGGTTTTCCTGTCTTTCAAAAGAAGCCTATTTATGCCAAGAATCTCTTAGAACTGTCCTCATTGATAAATATTACATATTTGGGACAGGCTGTCATAATATATGTAAATACTGCTAGCTCATTTTAATTGATTAATGCACTTAATTTATGTGAAACTCTAGTGGACATGGGGGGGTGGCTAGAAATGGAACTAAAATTGTGTCATTCTCTGCCCTCAATAAAGTTACACTTGAGTTGGAGAGGCAAAAATTAATAAACAGACAATAGTAAAAGACCCAAACCAGAAAATAATTTAGCACCAAGTTATTGATTCTACGTGCTTTAAGAGTTTAAAGGTAAGATGAGGAAGATGGCAAGATTTTTAATTTTTTTAATTAAAAATTTTTAAATATTTATTTAGAGAGAGAGAGAACAGATGTGGGGAAGGGGCAGAGAGAGAGAGAGAAGGAGGGAGACATAGAATCCGGAGTAGGCTCCAGGCTCGGAGCTGTCACCATGGAGCCTGATGCGGGGATTGAACCCATGACCCATGAGATCATGACCCGAGCTGAAGTCTAATGCTTAACTGACTGAGCCATCCAGGTGCCCCATGATTTTTATTTCTTAGAATCAATTATTCAGATTTTTTTCTGTCCCTTTCCCCTCTCTGTGAAAGGTAGGAGGGAGGAGGCTGAAAGAGTGGCAGAGATTGGACCTTGTACTATTGGGTCTCTTGTATTACCCTGAAGGCCCCCCTCCCGCTGCAGAGTCCTGGGTGAAGGGACATCCAGCTGGCTCCAGGAAGCGCGAGTGACGACGATTCAGCACTACAGAAAAGGGAGTCCAGGTGCTAATGGGAAGAGGAAGGTTCACTTCCTGCCTCCCGTCAGGACCAACCAGTGCCACTGCTGCCCACTGTTTTCTTCCTCTCCCTGGATTCCTGTCCCACGCACACAGGCATCCCCAGACACCTGTGTCCACTCATCGTGCCAGGCTATGACTAGGCTGCATTTCTACACGGAGGAGGGTGTCTGGATTGGAGTCAAAATGAAAAAACAAAAACAAAACAAAACTTGAGGCAAGCACACCGCTACACTGCTTCCTCATTTCTTCACGTGTAAGAAACCCTGAGATTGGCATATGAACGACCTGCAGAAAGGAAACCTGCTTTCAGAAATAGCAGGCTGAGGCTGTTAAAGACCATGCATGACCAGAGTGGATGGGGGTGATTTCAGAAGATGAAAGGCCTGCAGGGGACTTGGGGGGACCATGGGGGGCATGCCACAGGGCATGTCCCACCCCCTTGTGAATATAGCTCCCTAAGATGTTGGGTTACTAGTGTTTATTGTCTGAAACTTATTTGGGGGTTATAAGATCCTTTTTCAAAAAAATCACCATTTTCCTTTTGACAGGTGATTGAAAACAATTGACTGCATTCTGAAGTTCTTAAGTTTGCTTTTGAATCTTAGGGTGAAACATTTTTCCTGTTTGAATCATCTTCACCTTTCTCTTGGAATTTATACCGTATGTATGTGTGTAACATATAAGACACATAGCACGCATTACATGGAGGATATTATTCATAGAAACATGCTTGGTTAATTTTGCAGGAATTTGCCTCTTCTGATGACTGGGGCGATACTCTCTTGGTCACCAGCTTCCATAGTCTTCAAAGTTAAGGAGCCATAAGCAGATATTCCAATATTTATTCCTGAGATATTTACTGGAGGCCTGTGATATGTGTGTAGTGCCATGCCAGGTCCCTCCTTTGAAAGAAATTATGACCTGGTTGAAGAGGTGAGGTACATCACCCCAGATTAGAATATTAATATAAAGACATGTCAGAGGCAACACTGGTCCAGTACTAAGTCAGCTGGCAGACACCAGAATTCCAGAGGCGAACCAAGGAAGCAGTGAGCTCTAGGCAGTGGAATGATGGGTGCTCTTGAAGGGGGGCAAGTGCAAGTGGAGTTTGAAGGCTGTGTGTGTAATCTGAGACAACTAGGGAGGAGCAGGGTGATGCGTGCTATGGGAGAGAAGGAAAGAGGAAGGTAAACACTCCTGCAATGACGGAGGGGTTAGGAATGAAAATGGCAGCATTCCAGGGAGAGAAGGGCAGCCAGAGCGGACAGGTTCTCTCAGGGAGTAGCAGGGGCTCTGGCTAGGCAGATGGGACTGTGCAGGGGCTGGGCTTTATCGTTATGCCTCAGGGAACCCTTGAGGATGAGAGTAGTCTGATGGAAACCACATTTGGGGAAAGATGACTGGTTGGCTCTAGAACAAACACAGAGAGCCCTCCTGACTCTGAGGTTACTGGGCTTGCAACTGTCCCAACATGAGTCTTGAACCCAGTTCTCTTTATTCGAGGTTCCTATCAGTGAACAGGCTCTAAACAAGGTGTCTTGCTGCTTTTGTCAAAGAAATGTGCTTTAGCACCCAGATGCTCTGAGCATGTCAAATCTGCAAGCAACTGTTGTGTTAGGCAGAATTTGTTTGTTCTGTCAAGAGTCTTTGGAATGAAACCAGGGAGAAAGCAAATGGTAGTTACACAATCTAAGTTAGGGAAGCTTATGGGACTCTCCCCTCTCCACACCTCAATAAATTTATATTTATCCTGTGCTTCCACAGTTAACTGAGCTGTTCTAAGAGCTGGAAGAGGGGGAAGCTATGGGATTATAGGACATCGTAGGGGACACAGTCTGTCTCATGCACAAAGATCAGCTTCAGTTTAGTAAGTGATGAGGTGCTTCATTCTTTACCCAGATCTAAGTTCATAAAAAAAAGTAGAATGTAGAGTTTGACCTTTTTCCCATAAAGTTAATACAACTGTGTTCATCTCCCCAAACTTCCATGTCTGATCTGTCCCTTGTCAGATGCTAGTTTTGGTGCCTGGGTGCATGAGAATGACCTTGTCCCTTCGGGGTCAGTGTTCCATATAAACCAGGCACAGATAACAATTACTTTCTTACTTAGTTGTCTCTCTCTCTCTCTCTCTCTCTCTCTCTCTCTCTCTCTCTCTTTGTCTCTCTGTCTCTCATATACTCTACATAATTGTCTATGATAAGCCAGCATCTTAAGTAAGCATGTCTAACTCTTGGAACAAATCTGTTCTGGGATTCAGCACTTCAAAATAACAAAAATTCACGGAAGAAGCAAATGGAGGAAAAAAGAAAAGGAACACAGCCTGAATTCCTGGTCTTATTCACAGCAGGGCCAACTTAGCTCTTGCTGACCCAGAAAGGTGCACAAGAGTGGCCAATGCCGCAACCCAGTGATGAATTCAAAGTATGGCTAGATACTTTAGGCATTTTGCATAGAAATCCGAGGAAAGAAAAAATGAGTAGAGGAAATGAGAAATGGCTTTCAAAGGACAATCAGGAGAAAACTGGCAGAGACTTGCCTGCAAATTCTACCAGGAAGTTCTCTTAAGTGGTGAATTGGTAGTGGAGGTTCTGAAGTTTTATCTGCCATCACGCAGGGGAGGCAGCAAAGGGTCAGACCTGCTCTGTAAAATGCTTCTGGGTGCTGGGGGAAGTCCGTTGTAGTAAAGGCAAAAGAAAACACTTAGTACGTTTATAGGCAATCTTATTGTGGCTGCCAAAGTGTCCCCTTAGGAAATAAAGCCACTGGCTGCTGAAATGCAATATGTGTTAATTAACATGAGACCAGCATGATTACAGTCTAGGAAACAGGCAGAGTCAGAAAAACAGGACAAACTGCATTTAGTTAATTGACAGATACAGTAATGTAGGGTCTAACTGTCTCCAGTTATAGGGAGAGAAAGTTAAATAAGAAGGGTCTTGGTGGGGCTGGTTATCATGTCCTGTCTAATGGCTCAACTGTCCCCAGCTTCCAGCCACTACTGCATCTGGGCAGTATTTATCTAAGAGACTTCTTTGACCCAGGACCTATGTTTCTCCTCTTACTTTTTTCTTCCTGCTTAGTGTTGCCAGATAAAGCACAAGGCTCCTGTTAGTGTTGCGTTTCAGATCAACAATGAACAACTTTTGCGTATGTCTTAAATGTTGCGTAGGACATACTCACTAAAAAGAAATTACACATTATTTAGCTGAAATGCAAATTTAACTGGGTATCGTTACTTGCTATTTGCTGGCGACGCTATTCCCTGTGGATGCTTTAAGGGTTTATTGCTTGTCAGCAGGCACATGTGGGAACATCGGCCTAAGCTCCACTGTCTTATCGCTAGGGCAAACGTGAAAATAAAAGGAGATTCCGATTTTCTCTTTTTGCCAGTCCCTCCCAAGAGCCTACATGAACCAGATTCGCTTTTAAGACAGTCAACTTGCATAAGTGTGGGGGTAAGATTTTTTTAATTTAATCAGATCTATTTCAGCCAGAAAATTCTTACCACTCTGCAAAGGTCACATTCTTGGGTCTGAGAAGAGCCCTGTAGGAATTCAGGTGCCTTCTCAAAACCAGTGTTCACTTTTGGTGGTGACCAGCAGGGGGCGCACATTCTAAAATGACATACTAGGCTCCTTCTATCTGCATGAGACCTTCACTATGAAGGCCACCTGGCATCACTCAGGCACCAAGAATTTATAGGACACCCTCAGGCTTTGTAATTGTGTGGCAAATAGTTCATTTCTGACTGAGCACAGGACAACTTCAGTAAAAGACAGACAAACCCCAAACAAACCAGGAAAAAAAAAAAACAACAAACCCAAACCTGCCAGTTAAAGAAAAGAAGCAACAACAAAAAACCTCAATGGTAATTAGCACAAAGAAACAACAAACCACAAACAAATGGTGAATGTTTCCCTACTCCTAGGGCTGGATCGGATTTGGAAACATCATGTTCTGCTTCTCAAGACTTGCTTCTTCCATGAGTCATTTCTCTGAGGAACAGCTCACTTCACACTCTACCTGCTCCCGAGGACTAATGCACCAGTAGTCGTGGCCCGCAGTCCCTGATTGCTTCCTTCCATTTGCCTGTCTCCCCATCAGAGGACCATGCTGTTTGCTGCTTTCGTCTCTCAGAGACATGGCCATGGTGACTGGCATGTAGTAGGTGCCTCCACATCGAAATTCTCTTGGAGAAATGAAGGAATATTTTTAAAATATTATTTTAAAAGGAAATTCCACAGTCTCCCTTCATCACCTTTGATTTTAAGGATTGACTTTTGCAATTAGGAAAGCATCTTATAAACTACTGAAAAAAACCTCACTTTGCAGCTAGATTTTCTAGATGTAAGGAGCTCTTGATGAACTAGAAAAAGGAAACATTGTTCCAATTTTTTTGTGAAACCTAAAATGTAAAAGCAGATATTTATTTCCAGCTTGAGAGAGAGAAAGCGTTAATAATTTCTTCATAAATGATGCTGAATTGAGAACCCATACAACTGAATTCTAGTCCTGGCTTTCTTATCTCCTGACCATATTTGCTGCGGCAAGACACTTAACAGATCTGTGGCCTCAGGACAGTGCTAGAGCTGGGTAGCTCAACGGCTCCCACACCTGGCTGATCACAGAATCTCCTGGGAGCTTTAAAAACCCCACACGAAAGTAAGTCTGGGATTAAGCCCTTTAAGTTTATTTTTGTACAGTTCCCCAGGTGATTCTTTTGAATGAATGGGCTTGAGAGCCTTTGGACCGGATCACTGGCCCTCAGCCTGTGCCCACCTGTGCCTGGGCCTGCAGAGAGTGACTCGAGTTGCCTGGTGTGAGCTGTGTTCCCAGGTGGTTCTAACATGCAGCCAAGGTCAAGGGCCCTGGACTAGATGCTCTTTAAGATTCCTTCTGACTCTAACACTTTATGGTCTAAGAACATTTATGTTGCCTTTGTATGTACTTATGTGGTAGTTTTATTGTATTTAGTTAAAATGGGTGCTTTGCTCTTGTGGCTCAGATCTACAGACTAAAGGGCAAATGTCTCATAGCAATCCTCTGACAAAAAGCCACTCTTGCTCCCAGGAAGAAGGGAATGTGGGAGTGTAAGCACAGGCCAGTTATACTGCAAGGCAGACAACCTCAAGTGCACATCACGAACAGCGAGCTGAGTGTCCCAGCCATGGGCTGTGTTCTAATAATGTGTAAGTATTGACATCCAAATAGAGCTTTTCATGAACAGGATGTAGATTCATTCTACAAACGACATATTGAATTGTGATGACCTCAAAGTAACCACATTTCTAATTATTTCGATATTTTTGTATGTAACTGATATGTGCATGCGTTTACACAAGGGGAAAAGAACACACTGCAATCCAGCTTGAGCCTAAATTGTGTCCAACAGTAGGACCTGCCTGGGCATGTTTGGTTAACTGGTGGGGCAGACCAAAAGGAAGGAGGTTGGGTGGAGACATCTCCTTGCAGGGAAGAAAAGCGAGGTGTGCAAAGGTTGGTCCAGTACAAAAACCTTAGTCATTGGAAGAACAGTGCAGTGTGTTGTCATTCTGGTTTGTCTATGACCCAGCTCAGGATGCACCTCTGGCTCAAGGGAGAGAGAGGACTGAGAGTAAAAGCCCAGAAGTCTGTCTCCCACACCTCCAAAACTTGGGTTTGGCACCTATAAGTTCTGTGCATTAACACTGACCATGCCTCATGAAAGCTGAGATTCAGCAGGAATTTGCAGGAAGTGATGATGATCCTTGGAGTCTGGTGGATGGGGAGTTGGCAGTGGAGTGTGACAGGAATGGAGTGGATGCAGGCCAGGGAGAGACCTCTCCCGGCGTGTCAGGGTTGCTGGAGAACTTCTGTAGATGTCAGGGTTCTGAGTCAGCAGAGAGGATTGAGGGCTGACGGAACACCGTTCACATCACAATGCCAGTTTCTTTTTTTTGTTTAAAAATTTTTAATGTTTATTTTCTCTGAGAGGGAGAGAGAGAAAGAGAGAGAGCAAGCAAGTAAGGGGCAGAGAGAGAGGGACATACCAAATCCAAAACAGGCTCCAGGCTCTGAGCTGTCAGCATACAGCCCAACGTGGGGCCTGAACCCATGAATCATGAGATCATGACCAGAACAGAAGTGGGACGCTCAAACAACTGAGCCACCCAGGCACCCCTCATAATGCCAATTTCTAATTCCCAGAGACCCAGTCTAGGACACAAGCAACTGATCTCTTCGGGAGATTTTCCAGTTCAGTTCAGCAAATGCTAGGCTTTGTCGATTGTAATGGGTTATTTCATCTTGATGCTATCATCAAGCGTGTATGAGAGATGGTTCGTCTGCCGTAAGAATCATATTGTTCCTGCGGTGAGCAAGTGACTGGAAACCCTCCTGGCCTAGGGGATTATAAGTTGTTTGAATCTAATACCAACCACCTCTTCTTGGAATGCCTGTGGAAGCTTATCAGCACCTGTGTGGCAACTTAGAGGCACCTTTCTTTTACTTCTTTCCCTCCTTACGTGGCCAGGAAATATGAGCTGGGTTGGGTTTAGACTAAAGAGACCAGACCCTGGGCTGTGTTCTGGAGCCTCTGTCTTCCCAAGGGGCTGGGCTGACACTAGCTGTGAAGCAGATCTTTTGCCAGGGGTATCCCTCCGCTCCACTTCAGCAAGCAATGAAAGACATGCCACACAGAAGCAAGAAAAGCTGGTCTCAGTTCAGTCATTCCATCTTACTTCTGATGTAACCTTTCAGCTGTTAGAGAATTCTGACTAGGGGTGCCTGTGTGGCTCAGTCAGTTAAGCGTCTGGCTCTTGACTTTGGCTTAGGTCATGTTCAAGCCCCATGTTGGGCTCTGTGCTGGCAGTGGGGATCCTGCTTGGGATTTTCTCTCTCCCCCCCCCCCCCCGCC
>NW_027531912.1:913360-968968 GCF_008692635.1 Crocuta crocuta
ATCTCTCAAAATAAAGAAATAAACTTTAAAAAAGAAAATTCTGACTAAAGGTCTATGATGGTTAACTTTATGTATCAACTTGGCTAGGGCATGCCACCCAGTTTTTGATCAAACAATAGATATTGCCATGAAAGCATTTTTTTCTTAACTATAATTAATAGTTAAATCAGTAAGTTCTGAGTAAAATAGATTACCTTCCATAATGTGAATGAACGTCATCCAACCAACTGAAGAGCTTAAGAGAAAACAGACTGCAATCCCCCCAAGGAAAGGGGAATTCTGTCCCGAGACCTCTTTGGACTCAATCTGCAGTATCATGTCTTCCCTGGGATTCCAGCCTGCTGGCCTGCTCTGTAAATTTTGGACTTACCAGCCACGACAACTTTGTGAGCTAATTCTTAAAAATAAACCTCTCTATATTCAAACATCCTATGGGCTCTGTGTCTCTGGAGAATCCTGAACTAAGAGAAACTAATGTAAGCTCTTTAAGTTCATTAGTGGAGCAAACCATACAGAGAGCTTCTAGCATATGGAAAGGAAATCAGATGGCAAAGTCAGTTTTCTGTCATTCATCTGCAACCTAAAGGAGACCTGTATGATCATCCACCTTTTAGGATGGGGATTATATATATATAAAAAAAAAATCTAATGATGTTCTCATAACTGGATATTATCACCAACTGCTCCATTTTCATAAGCACTATTTTAGAACCAGATTTCCCTGTGATTTGTTCGGAAGCCATTTTACTAATCTTGGGGTGTCTAGGTAGCAGTGGGGAGCAGACAATGAACAATCACTTTTAGGTGTGAGAAGCATGGAGCAGAAGCTCGGCTGTGAAATATTTGAGAGACTCCAATGAAATTATTTGAATTCTTAGTTTTCGTAGGAACTCAAGCTATTTCTACTAAATCTCATATTGGGTATCAGTTCTGTATCAGTATCAAATGCAGCATATAAACTATTTCTACAAAATAAAAGGAAATAGAGCATCCAAGTAACTTTCTGGTGGATTTGAACAGCATTAGACTTCTGCAGTTCATAGGATCACCTAGATTTAGAAACAGAAAGATCCAAACAGCTGCCTAAATACCTTGTTTTCTTGGCTTCTTTGGTCTTAGCCACATAGAATTAGATAATTCAGCAATGATTAGTAATGTATGAGAAGGGGAAACACAGAAAGGTGATTTCTTGAGGATTCTATTTATCTTATTAGTGGTTCCCAAATGTGTGCCGTGGGGATTTAGTTCTGCAACAGGGTCATAAGGGCACATACATTAAAAAATGTTTCATACTATGATCTTCTCATTGCTGGAGAGTTGCCATGCTATTAGCCTTTGGAAGGTACTAGGACCCCATTAACCCCTCTCAGAGGGTGGTGCAGAAGGTCATCCCAAAGACGTGGCTGCTGGGTCACCTGTGAGCTGAACCTGGACACTCAGAGGCTCCTAACCCACCCTACTCCTGTCCTTGGAATGTGGGTTCCACTTGCCTTTCCTGATCCCAGAGGCTGCTGCAAGGACATAGCACTGAGATGTGATGTGCTGAGGTGGCCCACACTGTAATATGTGACTGAACCCAGTGAGACCTCCTTATAAACTTTTAAGATTTGGCAGGCAGGGGTGGGGGTCCACTTGCTTGCTGCCACCCAACATAACCCTCACATACAAGTTCCCTTTGCTTATTGAAACTGCCACTTATCAACCTGGAGTGGCCTCCTCTTTCTTTGGGCTCTCCTTGTCCTCTCCACATAGGGGCCAGTTTCAGATTATACTCGGAAACTCTACAATGGTTGCAACCCAACAATTGGTCAACCAGCCAGAGGCTGAAAAAATGAGCCTTAGGAATGAGACCTCCAGGGGGAATCCCAAGTTGAACATGGGTCTCTGTGTGGGAAGGGGTGGCCCATGTCAGATGCTTATGGACTGCTGTGTGAGTATGGAGACACCTAGAAAATGCAGAAGAGAAAGGCAGTTCATAGTTGCTGCAGTGGGCTAGTTTCTACTATGGACAGTTTGGTGGCCCCTGATCCCCAGCTAGAGGCTGGAGCTCAAAATAGAAAATTAGAACAGCTGAGATTAGAGAAGGATGTGTGACGGTCCAATACTCTGCGAGCTTCAGGGCTACAGACAGACGGGAGAGCAGGATAAGAAGTTAGAAGCCCGGGCATGTGTTCTACAAAACGAGGAGGGCCTAGAATTCCTCAGCGAAGGTCTGGACACTTTGTGACAAAGCCTGGATAGGACTTTTAATTAAGAGATAGCATCTCTGAGAAAGTGATGAAAATGAAGAGGAGGATGTTATGGTAGTTGATAAGAAAATAGATAAAAGAGCCCAGGTCTTCTGGCCCCTATTAGGAAGAAAAATTTAAACGGCAATTACTCTAAAACTCCTAGAAGAAAACTTGCATTCTTTGTTGTAAATCTTATCATGTCTTTGAAATGTAAATGCTCCAGGAGATAACCAAAACATTGCCCAGGGACACTGAAGAAAAATGTGAGGAGAAAAGCTTTTTTTTTTTTTTTAATTATTTTTTTATTATTTTAAAAATATACTTTATTGTTAAATTGGTTTCCATACAACACCCGGTGCTCATCCCAACAAGTGCCCTCCTCCATACTCATCACCCACTTTCCCCTCTCTCCCAACCCCCATCAACCCTCAGTTTGTTATTATTTGAGAGTCTCTTATGGTTTGCCTCCAACTCTGTAACTTTTTTTCCCCTTCCCCTTCCTCACGGTGTTCCGTTAAGTTTCTCAAGATCCACATATGAATGAAAACATATGATATCTGTTCTTCTCTAACTGACTTATTTTACTCAGCCATTACCTTCCAGTTCCATTCACGTTACTGCAAATGGGATGATTTCATTCTTTCTCATTGCCAAGTAGTATTCCACTGTATACATAAACCACATCTTCTTTATCCGTTTGTAGGTTGATGGACATTTAGGCTCTTTCCATAATTTGGCTGTTGTTAAAAGCACTGGTTTAAACATTAGGGTACGCATGTCCCTATGCATCAGCACTCCTGTATCCCTTGGGCAAATTCCCTTGGGTAAAATATTAGTGCTATTGCTAGGTCATAGGTAGTTCTATTTTTAATTTTTTTGAGGAACCTCTACACTATTTTCCAGAGCTGCTGCACCAGTTTGCATTCCCCCCAACAGTGCAAGGGGGAATCCTCACATCCTCACCACCACCTGTAGATTCTTGATTTGTTCATTTTAGCCACTCTGGCCTGTGTGAGGTGGTATCTAGTGTGACTTTGATTTGTATTTCCTTGATGATGAGTGACGTTGAGCATTGTTTCATGTGTCTGTTGGCTGTCTGAGTGTCTTCTTTGGAAAAGTGTTTTTTTCATGTCTTCTGCCCATTTCTTCGCTGAATTATTTGTTTTTCGGGTGTTGAGTTTGGTAAATTCTTTATAGATTTTGGATACTAGCCCTTTATCTGATATGTCATTTGCAAATATCTTTTCTCATTCCATTGGTTGCCTTTTAGTTTTGTTATTTCCTTTGCAGTGCAGAAGCTTTTTATCTTGATGAGATCCCAATAGTCCAATAGTTCATTTTGGCTTTTAATTCCCTTGCCTTTGAGAGGTGTCAAGTAAGAAGTTGTTGCAGCTGAGGTCAGAGAGGTTGTGGCCTACTTTCTCCTCTAGGGTTTTGATGATTTCCTGTCTCACATTCAGATCTTACATCCATTTTGAGTTTATTTTTGTGTGTGGTGTGAGAAAGTGGTCCAGTTTCATTCTTCTGCATGTTGCTGTCCAGTTCTCCCAGCACCAGTTGCTGAAGAGACTCTTTTTTACATTGGATGCCCTTTCTTGCTTTGTCAAAGCTTAGTTGGCCATACGTTTGTGGTCCAGTTCTGTGTTCTCTATTGTATTCCATTGGTCTATGTGTCTGTTTTGGTGCAAATACCATATGGTCTTGATGATTACAGCTCTGTACTAGAGGCTAAACTCGGACTGGGACGCCTCCCATTTTGATTTTCTTCTTCAACATACTTTGGCTATTCAGGGTCTTTTGTGGTTACATACAAAGTTTAGGATTGTTTTTTTCTAGCTTTGAGAAGAATGCCAGTGCAATTTTGATTGGAATTGCACTGCCTGTGTAGATTGCTTTGGGTAGTATTGACATTTTAACAATATATATTCTTCCAATCCATGATCATGGAATGTTTTTCCCTTTCTTGGTGTCTTCTTCATTTCCTCCATAAGTTATCTGTAGTTTTCAGCATACAGGTCTTTTACATCTTTTTTAGGGTTTATTCCTAGGTATTTTTTGGGTTTTGTTGCAATTGTGAATGGGATCCATTTCTTTATTTCTCTTTCTGTTGCTTCATTATTGGTGTATAAAAATGAAACTGATTTCTGTGCATTGATTTTATACCCTGAGACTTTGCTGAATTCATGTATCAGTTCTAGTAGGCTTCTAGTGGAGTCTGTTGGGTTTTCCATGTAGAGTATCATGGCATCTGTGAAAAGTGAAAGTTGGGTTTCTGCTTTGCCAGTTTTGATGCCTTTTATTTCATTTTGTTGTCTGGTTGCTGAGGGTAGGACTTCCAACACTATGTTAGACAATAGTGGTGAGAGTGGACATCCTTGTTGTGTTCCTGATCTCAGGGAGAAAGCTCTCAGTTTTTCCCCATTGAGAATGATATTAGCTTTTGTGATGTTAAAGTATGTTCTTTCTATCCCAACTTTCTTGAGGGTTTATATTAAGAAATGATGCTATATTTTGTCAAATGTTTTTTCTGCATCTATTGACAGGATCGTATGGTTCTTATCTTTTCTTTTATTAATGTGATGTATCGCACTGATTGATTAGTTAATATTGAACCAGCCCTGTAACCCAGGATTGAATCCCACTTGATCATGGTGGATAATGGTTTTTATGTGCTGTTGAATTCGATTTGCTAGTACCTTGTTGAGAATTTTTGCATCCATGTTCATTAGGGATATTGGCCTGTAGTTCCCTTTTCTTGGTGGGTCTCTGTCTGGTTTGGGAATCAAAGTATGCTGGCTTCTTAGAATTAGTCTGGAAGTTATCCTTCCATTTATATTTTTTGGAACAACTTGAGAAGGATAGGTATTAATGTGTTTTAAATGTCTGGTAGAATTCCACAGGGAAGCCATCTGGCCCAGGGCTTTTATTTGTTGGAAGATTTTTGATAACTGATTCAATTTCTTTACTGGTTATGGGTCTGTTCAAATTTTCTATTTCTTACCATTCGAGTTTTGGTAGTGTGTGGGTGTAGGCATTTGTCCGTTTCTTCCAGGTTGTCCAGTTGGTTGGCATATAATTTTTCATAATATTTCCTAAGAATTGCTTTTATTTCTGAGGGATTGGTTGTGATAAATCCATTTTCATTTGTGATTTTAGCTATTTGGGTTCTCTCTCTTCTTTTTGAGAAGCCTGGCTAAAGTTTATCAATTTTGTTCATTTTTTCAAATAAACACTGTTGATTTCATTGATCTGTTGTACTGTTTGTTTGTTTTTTTTAATTTTATGTTGTTTATTTCTGCTCTAATCTTTATTATTTCTCTTCTTCTGCTGGGTTTGGGATGTTTTTACTGTCTGCTTCTTGTTCCTTTAGGTGTGCTGTTAGATTTTGTATTTGGGATTTTTCTTGTTCCTTGAGATAGGTCTGGATTGCAATGTATTTTCCTCTTAGGACTGCCTTTGCTGTACCCCAAATGGTTTGGATTGTTGTATTTTCATTTTCATTTGTTTCTGTATATTTTTAAATTTTCTTTTCTAATTTCCTGGTTGACCCATTCATTCTTTAGTAGGATGTTCTTTTTTAAAATTTTTGTAATGTTTACTTTTGAGAGTGTGAGAGAGAGACAAAGTATGAGCAGGGGAGGAGCAGAGAGAGAGGGAGACATAGAATCTGAAGCAGATTCCAGACTCTGAGCTGTCAGCACAGAACCCAGTGTGGGGCTCAAACCCACAGACCATAAGATCATGAACTGAGCCGAAGTTCGACACTTAACCAACTGAGCCACCCAGGCGCCCGGAGTAGGATGTTCTTTAACCCCCATGCTTTTGGAGAGTTTCCAGGCTTTTTCCTCTGGTTTATTTCAAGTTCTATAGCATTGTGATTGAAAGTGTGCATGGTATGATCTCAGTTCTTTTATATATATATATATTTTTTAATGTTTTTATTTATTTCTAGGAGAGAGAGAGACAGCGTGAGCAGGGGAGGGTCAGAGAGAGAGGGAGATACAGACTCCGAAATAGGCTCCATGCTCTGAGCTGGCAGTCAGCACAGAGCCCGACGCGGGGCTCGAACCCATGAACCGCGAGATCATGACCTAAGCGAAAGTCGGACGCTTAACCGACTAAGCCACCCAGGCGCCCCATATATTTTTTAAATGTTTTTAATGTTTTTATTCATTTCTGAGAGAGAGAAAGAGAGAGAGACAGCGTGAGCAGGGGAGGGTCAAAGAGAGAAGGAGACACAGAATCTGAAGCAGGCTCCAGGTTCTGAGCTAGCTGTCAGCACAGAGCCCAACGCCGGGCTCGAACCCATGAACCATGAGATCATGACTTGAGCCGAAGTCAGACCCTTAACAGACTAAGCCACCCAGGCGCCTCTCAGTTCTTTTATATTTATTGAGAGTTGTTTTGTGACTGAGTATGTGATCTACCATGTGCACTCGAGAAGAAAGTATATTCCACTGCTTTGTAATGTGGAGTTCTAAATATATCTGTCAGGTCCATCTGGCCCAATGTATCATTCAGGGTCATTGTTTCTTATTGATCCTCTGTATAGATGATCTGTCCATTGCTGTATGTGGAGTATTAAAGTCCCCTGCAATTACCACATTCTTATCAATAGTATTGCTTATATTAGTGATTGTTTTATATATTTGTTTTGCTACCAAATTTGGTGCATAAACATTTATAATTGTTAACTCTTTCTGCTGGATGGACCCTGTAATTATTATATAATGACCTTCGTCATCTCTTATTACAGCCTTTAATTTAAAGTCCAGTTTGTCTGATATAAGTATGGTTACTCTAGCTTTCTTTTGACTTCCCATAGCATGATAGATGGTTCTCCATCCCCTCACTTTCAATCTGCAGGTGTCCTCAGGTGTAAAATGAGTCTCATATAGACAGCAAATAGATGGGTTTTTTTTTTAAATCCATTCTGATACCCTATGTCTTTTGGTTGGAACATTTAGTCCATTTACATTCAGTGTTGTTGAAAAATAAGGGTTTAGAGTCATTGTGTTCTCTGTAGGTTTCATGCTCTCTGGTATTTTGTGGTCCTTGCAACCTTTCACTCACAGAGTCCTCCTCAGGATCTCTTGTAGGGCTAGTTTAGTGGTGATGAATTCCTTTAGTTTTTGTTTATTTGAGAAAACCATTATCCCTCCTTCTATTCTGAATGACAGGCTTGCTGGATAAAGGGTTCTTGGCTGCATAATTTTCCTGTTCATCACATTGAAGATTTTCTGCCATTCCTTTCTGGCTGCTAGGTTTCAGTAGATGGGTCTGCTCCTACTCTTATGTATCTACCTTTGTATGTTAAGGCCTGTTTGTCCCAAGCTGCTTTCAGAATTCTCTCTTTATCCATGTATTTTGCCGGTTTCATTATGATATATCATGCAGAAGGCAATTCAAGTTACCTCTGAGGGGAGTTCTCTGTGCCTTCTGAATTTCAATGTCTGTTTCCTTCCCCAGTTTGGGGAAGTTCTCAGCTATGACTTATTCAAGTACACCTTCAGCCCCTTCTCTCTCTCTTCTTTTGGAATTCCTATGATATGGCTATTGTTCTGTTGATTGCATCAGTTAGTCCTCTAATTCTCTCTTTGTACTCTTTTTTAATCTCTCTTTTTTTCAGCTTCCTTTTTTTCCATAATTTTATCTTCTGATTTACCTAGTCTCTCCTCTGCCTCTTCAATCCATGCTGTGGTTGCCCCCATTTTATTTTGCACCTCATTAATAGCATTTTTAAATTCATCTTTACTATTTTAAGATCCTTGATTTCTGCAGCAATAATGTCTCTGCTGTCTTCTATGCTTTTTTTTTTTAATCCCAGCGATTAATTTTATGACTTTTATTCTAAATTCTTGTTCAGTTATGTTGCTTATATCTGTTTGGATCAATTCTTCAGCTGTCACTCCTTCCTGGAATTTCTTTTGAGGATAATTCTTCTGTTTCATCATTTTGGCTAGTTTTCTGTCCCTTATGAGTTTTAAAATCTTGTTATGTGCTCTGTACCTGCGAGCACTGCTATATTGGGGGGGGGTCATACACTGTCCAGGGCCTGGCCATTCAGGAGGCATTTTTTGGAGTGTTACTTGCTCTCTGTTGTTGTGATTTTTGTTATTTTATTTCCCTACTCGTAGTGATGTTTTGAACCCTCCACCAAGTGTGCTATGATTTGTTCCTTGACGTAGCCCTGGAAAGGAAAACAAATAGACAAACAAACAGGGAACAAAAACACACAACCACAGAAACAAATGACACAAACAAACAAACAAAAACAAAAAATCCAAAGCAAAAAACCAAAAACACCAGCTATAAGTAAAGAACAGGGTGGAGGCGATGCTGATGAAAGAGCACATACAAAGAGAGAAATGACATGGGTGGGGAAAAAGAAAAAATAAACATTGGCCAGGCAGAGAGACTAAAAGGCTTAATCCAGAGAGAGAGAGAGAAAGGAAAATAAGGAAGGTGGCGAGGAAAAAGAAATAAAGATAAAGCTATCCAGACAGATAAACTATATGGCTTGATTACTCCAGAGAGAGAGAAAGGAAAGGAAAGAAGGAGGTGTAGAACATGTATCAAAAGAATGGATTGAGTATGTCTGTTCAAGCAAACCAATAACCAGAGTAACCAGCCTAGAGAAGGGAAGAGATAAGAAGGAGAAAAGGGAGAATATATCTAAATAACAAGAATTGTCCTAGAATTAATCCAGGCAATGCTGCAATGCTGGTCTGGAGGAGGGAGCTGTCTGGTTCCACAGTGTGTACCCTGCTCCAGTAGATATGCAGTTATCTGGCGAGGAAGGGCATTGTTTGGTGTAGGCCGGTCTGCCTCCACTGTGGGCCCCGTGGACCCATCCCTGAGGCCCTGCCTTGGTAGTGGTGGGCAGAAAAATGGTGACCCCCCCCCCACAGTCTCCTCTTCATGGACCAGTGGGCTACATTTGAGCTATCTTCACTGTGCTGTGGACACAGACGGGGCATTCTAACTCGATCCACCGACTTCCGTGCCCCACCCCCGTGGCTTGGATTTAAACTCCCCCTCCACGTGCCCCTGCACTGAGGAAGAACTTCCCTATGTCCCCGGTTACGTGGTCCTGGCTGGTTTTGTCTTGTGCCGAAACACTTCAAGGGAGAGGACTGGCGTCTCCTGGTGGGGACTGTGCTCCTGACCAACCACTGAGCCTGGAGGTGGCTTGCCTTCTCCCCAGATGCGCAAACAGTGTAGCCAGCCCCAGTCCAAAGAAAGCCCTGCCGTTAGAGATGGGATTCCTCTCCATCCTGGCCTGAGGTTTTTGTCTTGTTCAGATATAGTCCCATGCTTGCCCAGCTGTTCTTTCTCTTCCCTTTGTCTCTTCGCAGGAGAACCTCCCATCTGTGCCTACATGGCCCGTTTTTTCTCCCTCAGTTCACAATCATCCACCTATGGGCCATTAGGTTGTCCTAGTTTCTTCCTGGTAGACTCAGTCTCTTTTTCTCCCAGACTCTTGGGGTTCAAAGTCCTTAGGCTTCAGCCTTTCTTTGAGATGCAGGAAGTACAGATCCCCTACTTCTCTGCCAGGTTGGCCTCTCCCAGAATATGCCACCCAGAATACCTTTATAGAGATGTTGAATCACTGTGTGGTACACCTGAAACTAATGTAACATTGTGTGCCAATTATACCTTAAAAGAAAGTAAAACTAAGAAAATATAAGTAACTAACTAAATAATAAATAAAACAGCAAGTTTAAAACCTCTCAGGTAGTGAAATACGGGTCATCATTTCACACTCCTAGGGGTTGGCAAGGACAAACATTCATGTGAAGGTCAGTTTGATGTGTCCACTTGGTGAGGCTACAGTCCCCAGTTATTTGATCAAACACTCACCTAGGTACTGTGGGGTATTTTGAAAATGTGACTCAAGTCTACAATTGGATGACGTTAGGCAATGGAGATTGTACTGGAATCTGGGTGAAGGCCTGAAGAGCAGAGCTGAGGCTTTCCTGAAGATGAAATTCCAGAAGCCTCCGCTCATGTTCAGAAGTCCAGCCCCACTTCCTGAGGGCCTTCAGACCTAGCTCACTAGTCCCCACATTTCTGTAAGCCAACTCTTTGTAATCACTCTCTCACTATCTATCTCCTACTGGTTTTGTTTCTCTGGTTGAACTCAGACTGATAGAGTTGCTACAAGGCGGGAAGGTGGAAATTCAGTGGGAATAAGTGGCTTTCACAATATTTCAGGGGACCAGATCTAGGCCTGCAACCTGGACTTATTCCTGCTATGTAGCCTCTTCATTTTTCTGACTCTGGGTAAAAGGGAATAATTTCTTGAACATTCTCTGTAAAGTGCCATGGAAAGTTTTATGAGAACTGATGGGAACAGGTAATATGGGGCGTCTGGGTAGCTCAGTCGGTTGGGCATCTAACTCTTAATTTTGGCTCATGAGATCGAGCCCCACATCAGGTTCTGTGCAGAGAGCATAGAGCCTGCTTGGGATTCTCTCTCTCTCTCTCTCTCTCTCTCTCTCTCTCTCTCTCTCCCCCCCTCCCTCCCTGCCCCCACTTGAACTCTTTCTTTCTCTTTCAAAATAAATAAATAAACTTTTTCTTTCTAAGCAGGAAGTCTTTCTTTGAAGTTTGAGAAACTATTTGCCCAGCCCTCTCCCTTCTTTACACTCCAAGAATGGCACAGGCTTCTCCAGAACTCCTCGGGAGATGGATCCATTTTTACTGCTGCTCACCTTCAAAGCAGTGGTACCCATGAGGTGAAGGCAGGCACAGGTAGCCCCACTGAGGGGTCATGGAGATTTGACAGGTGGTGTTCCAAGAAGAGGTAGCAAAAAGCGATTCCAAGGTGACCTGCTAATTGCAGCTGAGTGAACTCACTCCCCATCTCATGGGCACACAGGAATTTCGGTGCCCACAGCCTAAGTACTTGACTGGATTGAAGACAGTAGCCAGCAGATGCAAGGAATGGGGAAGAAGGAGTGTAAGAACACTTCCTCTTGGGAAATATGTAGCTTTTTTTTTTTCTTGGAAACCTGGAAAAATTCATTTACTTGAGAGACAGGGAGATACATGAGGAAGTCTTTAAAAATTCCTTCCAGGAAAAATGAGTTTATATGGAATGAAGTACAAAATTCATCCTCAGGTCAGAGGAGAATAGCTCCTCCCAAACTAGATAAATCTCCTGTGCTTAAGCATACCCAGAACACTTCCCAAATATATTTACTTAGAATAAACTTTATAGTTTCCTTATGAGTCCATTGTATCTAAATATAGAATTCTCATCTATGTTATCATAAAGTCTGTGCAAATATAGATCCTAATGTAGGTTGGAATTTACATCTTCAAGGCCAGATGTGATTGGAGCACCAATCTGTTCTCTGTATTTAAGAGTCCATTTGTTTGTTTTCTGTTAGTTTGCTCATTTGATTTTTAGATTCCACGTATCAGTGAAATCATATGGTATTTGTCTTTCTCTGTCTGACTTATTTCACTTAGAATAATACCTTCTAGCTTCATCTATATTGTTGCAAATGGCAAGATATCATTCTATTTTAAGGCTGAGTAATATTCCATTATATATATACTACATCTACTCTATCCATTTATCTACAGATACGCACTTGGGTTACTTCCATATGTTTACTGTTGTAAATAATACTGTAATAAACATAGTGGTGAATATATTTTTTGAAAAAAAATTTTTAATGTTTTTTAAAATTTATTTCTGAGAGAGAGAGAAAGAGAGAGAGAGACAGCGTGACCAGGGGAGGGGCAGAGAGAGAGGGAGACCCAGAATCTGAAACAGTCTCCAGGCTCTGAACTGGCTGTCAGCATAGAGCCCGATGCGAGGCTCAAGTCCATGAACCGTGAGATCATGACCTGAGCCAAAGTTGGACACTTAACTTGGAAAACACAGGGCTCAGGGGAAAGCAACACACTCAGCCTTGAAACTCCAGCCCTCTCCCCATGTGGCTGTCAGAACTCTGACTGCCAGGCAAGACCAGCTACATAATTTGCAGGGCCCAGTGCACAATGGAATTGTGGCGCCCCACACTTTAGAAAAAAGTATTAAGAATTTCAAGACAGTGACATCAGGGCATTTGACCGAGCCATCAGCCATCAGTGACTGAGCCACCCAGGCGCCCCTGAAAAAAATTTTTTTACCTTTATTTATTTTTGAGAGACAGAGAGAAAGAGCACAAGTGGGGGAGGGGCAGAGAGAGAATGAGACACAGAATCGGAACGAGGCTCCAGGATCTGAGCTGTCAGCCCAGAGTCCGATGTGGGGCTCAAACTCACAAACCATGAGATCAGTACCTGAGCCGAAGTTGGACACTTAACCGACTGAGACACTCAGGTGCCTGAGACTCTTTTTGAATATATTTCTAGTGTTTTTGTTTTCTTTGGGTAAATACCCAGTAGTGGACTTATTGGATCATACCTAGTAGTAGAATTACTGGGTCATATTTTTAATTTTTAGAAGAATCTCCCCACTGTTTTCTGTAGTGGCTGTACCAATTTACCTTCTTATCAACAGGGTATGAGGGTTTGCTTCTCTTTACATCCTCCCCAACACTGATTCTCTTGTCTTATCTTTTTGATACTAGCCATTCTGACTGGTGTGAGGTGATATCTCATTGTGGTTTTGATTTGCATTTTCCTGATAGTGAGAGATGTTTAGCATCTTTTCATGTGTCTGTTGGTCATCTGTATGTCTTCTTTGGAAAATGTCTATTCAGATCCTCTGCCCACTTTTAAATTGGATTTCTTGGTTTTCTGGTGTGGAGGTGTATATGTTCTTTATATATTTTGGAGACTAACCCTTTATTGGATATGTCATTTGCAAATATCTTCTCCCACTCAGCAGGTTGCCTTTATGTTTTAGTGATGGCTTTCTTTGCTGTGGAAAAGCTTTTAATTTGATGTAGTCCTATCAGTTTATTTTTGTTTGTTTCCCTTGCCTGAGAGAACATGTCTATAAATATGTTGGTAATGGCAATGTCAGAGAGATCACTGATTATGTTTTCTTCTAGGGGTTTTTATGGTTTCAGGTCTCACACTTAGGTCTTTAATCCATTTTGACTTTGTTTTTGTGTTAGTGTAAGAAAGTGGTCCAGTTTCATTCTTTTGCAGTAGCTGTCCAGGTTTCCCAGCACCATTTATTGAAAAGACTGTCTTTTTGCCATCGTATATACTTTTTTAAGTGTTTATTTATTTTTGAGGGGGGGAGGGACAGAGAGAGAAGGAGACACGGAATCCGAAGCACAGGCAGTAGGCTGTCAGCACAGAGGCTGACGTGGGGTTCAGACTCATGGACTGCAAGATCATGACCTCAAGTGAAGTCAGATCCTTAACTGACTGCCACCCAAGTGCCCCGTTATTGCATATTCTTTCCTCCTTTGTCATAGATTGATTGACCATACAGGTGTGGGTTTATTTCTGGGCTCTCTGTCTTATTCCATTGATCTACGTGTCTATTTTTGTGCCAATACCATATTGTTTTGTTTAATATAGCTTTGTAGTATATCTTGAATTCTGGGATTATGATATTTTCAGCTTTGTTCTTCTTTCTCAAGATTTCTATCTGGAATGACTATTCACTTAGATACATATTACTTAGGTACATATTGAGGTATGTCATAGTCCTTCTAGTGTTTCGAGAAGATGGTGTTCAATGGTGTCTGATAAGACCAGCTCAATACCACCAGCTCACACCTTTTTTATTGACATGGTCATTAGTGTCCCACCTGGCCCAATAGTGGCCTGTATCATGATCCACTTGCAGGGTGGAGGGGTGGGCTGTGGGCAACAAATACCCTCAGAAGATGTCCTAAAGGACAAATGTCCTAAAGGATATTTGTTCAGTTGTAGAGGTATAACACACAGGAGGGATGGTCCTGGCACCACTTCTGGTTTCCATTAATCCTGGCCCCGCATCACTCTGGCACAGGCAAGCTGTTAGACTGGTTTGAAGAGGCAATTCCAGAGTAGTTAGCATAATTCCACACTGAGGTGTGTTCATTGTGGGGAAACTGGGTGAAAGGTCCTGAGGACACCCATTAAATCCAGAAACTCCAGGGAGGGCACTTGTGGGGATGAGCACTGGGTGTTATATGAAAACCAACTTGACAATAAAGTATTTAAAAAGGAAGAAAAAAAATCCAGAAACTCCAGGAAGGCTGGCTCCCTGCTAATCTGAATCAGACTCTGTTCAGCTCACCAAACAGAATAGAGGGACGGAAAAGCTGAAAAATCTCAGGGCTCTTACCTGGATCTCCAGCCTTCTTTTCACCTTTTTTGTTTCATGTTTTCATTTTTCTTTGATATACATTTTTCCATTTCAAAATCTATTTCAGTTTAAGCATATTCTTTCTTTTATTTTCTTCCTCTTCATTTTCAGTCCTCTAATTTCACTTTCCCCTTGTTCTTTTTCTTTATTTGTGGAGGACATTTGCTTATTGTGGATGTTCTAAAAGCCACCTACGTACATGCTTGGAACAAAATGTGCTTTAGGGAGGGGAAATTGTATTTAGATTGATGTGTTAATGCACACTTATTGTGCTGAAACTCCTGCCAAAAAATACCAGTTAGAATTTCGATGTGGTGATAGGACATTCGCCTGCACATCTGAGGGTGCCTGGGTGGTCAGTCAGTTAAATGTCTGACTCTTGATCTTAGCTCAGGTCATGATCTTGGGGTTGTGAGTTCAAGTCCCATGTTGTGCTCCGTGCTGGTTGTGGAGCAAAAAGAAAAAAAAAATCTACCTTGCACACTCTGGGTTTGTAAAATAAGTATTAAACTCTTTCTTTGTTAGACATCACTGTGGTTTTGTTGTGTTTTTTTTTTTTACATTTTACTTATTTCTGAGAGAGAGAGACAGCGTGAGAAGGGGAGGGTCAGAGAGAGAGGGAGACACAGAATCCGAAACAAGCTCCAGGCTCTGAGGTGTCAGCACAGAGCCCGACGTGGGGCTCGAACCCACGAACCGTGAGATCATGAACTGAGCCGAAGTCGGCTACCAACCGACTGAGCCACCCAGGCACCCCGACATTACTGTGTTTTCAGAGATTTATGGTCTTGTTTCTGAGTGGAAGAAGTGAGAAAAATGGGAAATTCCATAGCCCATCAAAGGCAAACAAGAAATGTTTCTTGAAGGCCTATTCCATATGCCAGGCCCATGGTAGATAGTTTACAGGTTACTAAGGAAATCTAGGCAATCATTAGCTATATTAGTAGGGCAGGTTAACTGTGGGAAACGGAGGACCCCAAAGTCTCATACAGGAGAAGATTGCTTTTTCTCACTTAGCACTACTGGGTGGATGAACAGATTGGTATAGGTCTCTCCTCTGTTAAACTATTGTAGGACAGAGACTGATAAGAATTTTTCTATCCTGAATGCATGGCTTCCAAGTATGCTTTGGAGACCATTTTTATTCTAGCCAGCTGGAAAGGAAAGGGGCACTGAACTGCAGGTGTGGGATCTTTTTCTGGGCCAGGGCCAGAAGTGCACCTTCTATTTATGTTCATCGGCTTAGATTTGGTTACATGGCCGCATCTAACAACAATAAGGGAAATGTACCCAGGGAGGCAAAAACATAAATTTTGGCTAGTGGTTGGCACTATGTTCTGCCCCAGTTAAAAAATGGGTTGTGTTTCTAATGTGAAATTATGGATTATTTAAATTAGCTTCTTTATATTTTCCTGTATTTTTCAAAGTTTGTTATTACTTACTTTTATAATCAGAAAAAAACAGTACATCTTATTTTGTTTTAAATGTAATCCAGGTGTTTGGAACTTAGAACATTTAATTTTTTTTTCTATATAAACAGTTAAAGTGGCTGTTTTGATCCCTAGGTGAGATTATAAAATCCTATATAACTCACAAAGTAGTAGAAAACATAAGGCCAATCTAATTAATTATTAACTCTGCTATGCTTCTCAGAGAGATTTATGCCTCACTATGAAGCCAGCCTGAAATTTGCACTCTAGGAGAAGGGTGAGAAGGTATCACAGGGGAAGGGATAAGAAAGGCAAATAGGATGAGTATCTTCCCCCTTTCCAGAGGTGTCTGAGGCAAAAATGTAGAAATAGGGGCTTCCTCTACCCTCTGTTTTGCTGCTCTTCCTCTCTCCTGTTACTCTAAAGTCCTCATGGTAGCTGGCACCTTGCCCAGGCATGCCCACTATGTCAAGTAATCCCTGCTCCAAAATTATCTCTTTCTTTCCCCTTAACAAAGTGCCTCTTCTCTCACTGACCTCACTTAGGGGTTGTGGGGAAAGCCTTATTCGAATTCATTCAGAGAGAGAGAGAGAGACAAAGAGAGAGACAGAGAGAGAGAAAGATAGAGAACACAACCACTATGATTTCTCAGAGTATCTGCAGTTTTCAAGAAGAAAATTGGTCCAGACAAATGCCTCTATCATGGGTAGTATTTTAGGCAGAGTGACCTAGTCAAGATTCTCTAGTATTTTTGGCGGATATTTTTGGAAAGAGACTCCATTCAGGCTTATGTGGAAGCCTTTCTCCTGAACAGTTTCTCAAGCCCCTTTTTCCTTCTATGGTGTCTTGTTGCCTCCATTTCTTAAAGCCCTAAGTTTATCACACAGACAGTAGTACTTACAAGTATTCTTTGTGGGTCCCCTACACTTCCTAATCTCTTTTTCGATTGTGTTGGGCCCTGTGACAAATAGTGTCCCCTGGGCTATGAGTGGAAGAGCTGTGGGTCCCTTCTGGGTATGGCCAGTGTGTCTTCGGCATCAGCGTTTCTTTCGCCTGAGTGATTACACGTGAAGACAATGGGATGGCAGAGGTGCCAAAAGAGGGACCAAGGGTACCACTCTGACCCACGGCCAAATGTGATGTGTTGAGAATAGTGATACTAGTACAGGCCACAGGCAATGCGGACAGAGGGTGGGATGTGGGGAGTGGAGGAATGGAGAGGGAGGGGTTTGTCGGCCTCAGTCAGGAATCACCTTGTAAGACACCCCTTGTTGTAACTGCTTAATGAGGAAACTGGTGGTGTCACTCATGAGGGAGCTGTTAAGGACGCCATCATCATCACCCTCTGTGAACAGAGGAATGACACAGACAAGTTTGTTTGCATTTGGAGGAAAGGATGATCAAGATGAAAGAAAATAGAGCTGTAAGTTCAGTTAAAAGGCAAGAGAATTTCTCTGACTTTAAGTACTTAGCTTCTAGCTGGAGGCATCAGGATTAGTAAACTCATGAAATATAACACAAACGAATATACAAATATTGAATGAGTGGTGCCGAATAAGGAAAGAGAGAGATTATGATAGACTGGAAGACCAGGGAAGAGGAAAGTCTTCGCAGAAGAATGGGGATATGAGATGGCCTAACACAGGCCAAAGTTAGAAAGATGGGAGAAGAGGGCCATCTGGGTGGAAGGACTGAGGTACACAAAGGTGTTGAGGCCAGAAAATTCTGTTAGTTTAGTTTGACTGGGGTGTACTCTTTGGGGAGGGTACATGAGTAGGAGCCGAGACTTCAGAGACAGGTGGAGGACACATTGTGGAGAACTTCAAATGCCATTGACTACCTTTAAATTTTATCTTGAAAGACTGTTGTTGCAATGTAATGGTGAAAAATTTCCAACCACCTCAAGGCCCATCAATGAGAGAATAGTTAAATAAGTTATGATGCTGTCAGTCTACGGCATACCACTCAGCAGTTACTTACATGGAAAGATCTCCAAGGCACTGTTAAGTAAAAACACCAAGGATAAGTAATACCACTTGTGTAAAGCAGCACACAGCCATATCTGTAAATCTGTACATTCCTGAGGGTACGTGTGTATAAACACACACTGATGTATTTGAATGCATCCTAGAAAGGAAGGATACACACAAACACAACTGTGGCTATCTGGACGAACGGCCTGGTATTGGCCACAAGCCTACATGCTCTCCAAAGACTTGTCCTTGGAGAGCTTTTGAAGAGAAGGGAGTCTAACTAGATTATTTCTTTCACCTGAGCCTGTTTCTTTCCTCAGGCCTAGGTCAAACTGGATTCCAACATTGGTTAACATCTAGGTGTACCAGATTGGGTTTGCTTGCTTTCTCATCAATTGAAATGCATTTATGGTAATGAAGGTAGTAAATCCCCTTGTAAACATAAGCAGAGATCTCTCTTATCTAAAATTATTCTTCACTGATTAAAAATATTTCTGGCCAAGACATAGACACCATTTTGAGAGTGATATTTTAAGTTTTCTTATATGAGAAAATACTTCATTGGAGTAAAACAAAAGAAAATAAAGCAAAAACATTGTTTATATCCTGATTGCTTTCAAGAAAAATCTGAAATGGCCAGTGACACTAAAACACTAACTAAAACCACAGAACAATTGAAATATTTAAAAAGAAATAACAAAAATTACTTAGATTTTACACCAGTAGGAAATATATAAATCATTCAAATAAATGATAGAAGAAAAGTCGCTTACAGAATAAACTATATTTTGGTTCTTATCTCATATTATATCCCCAGATAAATTTCAGGTACATTAAAATCACTAGCAAATACAACAACAAATCAAGCAATGAATCTAAAATTATATTTTAAAAAATGAGCAGTAAGATTTATCCCAGGATTGCAAAGATGATGCAATATCAGAAAATCTTCAATGTAATTCTGCACTTTGACAAATTAAAAGAGAAAAAAAATCATACTATTGTTATACCTGTAGATGTAGAAAATGAACTCAGATGTCCAAGTTTTGCTCACTCTTTAATGTTAAAGGGTATTGCCTCAAACTCTATAGCAAATATCATCCTGAAAGATGAAATGCTGGAAGAGTCTCATTAAAATATGACATGTGATGTCCCTGTTACCACCTCTACAATTTTTTTTTTACAAATAGTTTATTGTCAAGTTGGTTTCCATATAACACCCAGTGCTCATCACCACAAGTGCCCCCCTCCGTGCCCATCTCCTCCCCCCCCACATCCATCAGTCCTCAGTTTGTTCTCAGCATTCAAGAGTCTCTTATGGTTTACCTCTCTCCCTCTCCCCCACTATTTCCCCCCTTCTTCTGCCNCTCTGCGGGGTTGGTTGTAATAAGCCCATTTTCATTCATGATTTTGTGTATTTGGGTGCTCTCTCTTTTCNTTCAAGTTTCAGAGCATTATGATCTGAACGTGTACATGGTATGATCTCAATTCTTCTATATTTATTGAGGGCTGCTTTATGTCCCAGTATGTGATCTATTGGAGAATATGCCATGCGTACATGAGAAGAAAGTGAATTCCTTGGCCTCAGGATGTAAAGTTCTAAATATATCTGTCAGATCCATCTGGTCCAATTTGTCTTTTAAGTCCATTGTTTCCTTAGTGATTTTCTGTCTGGTTGATCTATCCATTGCTGTAAGCAGAGTATTAAAGTCCCCTGCTATTAGCACATTCTTATCTATAAGCTTGTTTCTCTCTGTGATTGCTTTAAATATTTAGGTGCTCCCATATTCGGTGCATAGGCATTTGTGATGGTTAGTTCTTCCTGATGGATAGACCCTGTAATTATTATGTAATGCCCTTCTTCATCTCTTGTCTTTAATTTAAAGTCCAATTTGTCTGTTATAAGTATAGTTACTCCAGCTTTCTTTTGATTTCCAGTAGCATGATAGATATTTCTCCATCCCCTTACTTTTAATCTAAAGGTATCTTCCAGTCTAAAATGAGTTTTTTGTAGACAGCATATTGATGGATTTTTTTTTCTATCCATTCTGCTACCCTATGTCTTTTGATTGGAGCCTTCAGCCCATTTACATTCAGTGTTATTATTNTGAATAATAGAAAATTAAAAATACATAAAAAGGTCAAAAAGAAGAAAAGAAAAGGAAAAAAGAAGAAAACCAATGGACAAAGAGTGGTTTAAAGCATATAACCAGATTTCCCAGCTACAATTAAATAGCCGGGTGTATGCAGTGCTGGTTGAAGAGCATAGAGAAAGAGAGAGAAGACAGGGCGGGGATGAGGCAAAATTGGAAATAGAATGAACAGGCAGAAGGGATAAGAAGCTTTTTTCAAAGAGCTAAAGGGTAGAATATGGTTGGATAGGGGAGAGAAGGATGCTGGAATTATCCAGAGAAACTATATAGTCTAATTACTCCTGAGAGAAAGAGATGAAAAGGTCCGTAGGCGTAGAATTTACATCTACAGAATGGACTCGGTGTGACTGTTTAAGCAAGCCGGTGACCAAAGTTAACCAGGTCAGTGTTCCGGGGGGAAAAAAGAGAAAAAAGAAAAAAAGAAAAAAAGAAAGAAAAAGGAAAAAAAAGGGAGGAGGGCACCTCTCAGGCAGGGATGGGCGTGGCGTGATCCACTGCCTCAGGCGGGAGCTCTGCCTCGGCGGTTGTGGGGAGGAGAGTGACGGCGCTCCAGTCCCTTCTTGAAGCAAGCGCTGCACCTCGCTTTTTTGGGTGTGTAAACTCCCTGTGCCAGGGGCGCAGTCAAAGTGGGTTGCGCTCTCTAATCCAGGCCAGGCCTAGTTTCCAAATCCCAGTCCGCGCGCCCCACTGAAATTGCCGTAGACACAACCTTGCAGTTGACCCCCTCGGGGCAATTCCAAGCCTCCCGCCTAGCTCTGGGGATGGAGCCAGAATCGCTGCTCCCTTCTCCTCCAGGTCGGGCTGGCGAGCCTGGGCAGGGGTCTGCCTGCCGGGCACTCCGGGCCCGCTGGGGAGAGGGAAACCAGGTCCCTCTGTGTCTCATCACCCGAAACACGACCTCGCGGGCAAATCTCCCAGTTTTTAAGCTCTTCGCCTTCCCTCTCGAGTTCCAGCCAGCCAGGGGCGCAGACGCCCGGTGTGAGCGCTTGGCTCCCCCAGGAGTCCGGCCAGCCAGGAGCACAGCGGCGCGGACGCGCGCAGCTCATCTAAGGGTCTAGCCGGCCAGGAGCACCAAGAAGTGGTCAGCGCGCAGCCCCTCCGGGATGAGTTGGCGCTCGGGGACCTGGCGCGCAGGGATTTGGCGCGCAGGGTCCTTCTGTGCCCTGAGTGGAGATTTTTCTGCTTCCCAGCGACAGAGACCGTGTCTTGAGCGGTTTCAGACTCTCTTTTTCCCCTCTCACTCCCCACAGGTGGGATCGCCCCCGTCCCTGGAGTCTCTGATCCCAGCCCGATTTTATCTTCCCCAGTTCGCACTCATGTTAGAAGGCTTTCTCAGTGGATTCTGCGTCCTTTCTCTCCCAATCTCTTGGGTTCTGTAAGGTTTCCTACGGCTTCAGATCTTTTCCGTGTGAGATATGGGGGCGAGTGCAAGTACAGAGTGCCCTACTTCTCTGCATCTTGCCCCTTGCACCACCTCTACAATTTAATATTACACTGGATGTTCTAGCCAGTGTAAAATTTGTACTGTCATATGAAATAATTGCTTATAGGGAAAACGCAAAGAAAATTTGATTGTGAGCTATAAACTACTGATAAGTAAGCTGAACAACTCATTGAATTAAATCATTTATAAATTCAGTAACAGAATGGTAGTTGGAAAATCCTCAAATATTTTGAAATTAAGCAACAATAGTTCCTTCTTTCCTTTTTTTTTTTTAAAGTAGATCCCATGCCCAACATGGGGCTTGGACTCACGACCTCAAGTCAGATGCTCCACTGATTGAGTCAGCCAGGCGATGCTAGAAATGATATTTCTTCTTCTTCTTCTTCTTTTTAATGTGTATTTATTTTTGAAAGAGACACAGAGTGCAAGCAGGAAGGGGCAGAGAGAGAGGAAGACACAGAATCTGGAGCAGGTTCTAACTTTAAGCTGTCAGCACAAAGCCTGATGCAGGGCTCGAACTCCAAACCGTGAAATCACGACCTGAGCTGAAGTCAGACACTCACCCTACTGAGCCTCCCAGGAGCCTGCTAGAAACAACATTTCTTTCTCATTGCCAACTAGTATTCCATTGTATAGATAAACCACGTCTTCTTTATCCATTCATGAGTTGATGGACATTTAGGCTCTTTCCATAATTTGGCTATTGTTGAAAGTGCTGCTATAAACATTGAGGTACATGTGCCCCTATGCATCAACACTCCTGTATCCCCTGGGTAAAGAAACTTAACAGAAGACCATGGGGGAGGGGAAGGGAGGCAAACCATAAATGACTCTTAAATACTGAGAACAAACTGAGGGTTGGTGGTGGGTGGGGGAGAGGGGAAACTGGGTGATAGGCATTGAGGAGGGTACTTGTTGGGATGAGCACTGGGTGATGTATGGAAACCAGTTTGACAATAAATTATATTTTAAAAAAAGAAATAATATTTCTAAATAACCTATGGGTAAAAGAAGACATAAAAGAAATTAGAAAATATTTTGAACAGAATAAAAATGAAAAAAACATATCATTTGTGAGATGCAGCATAAAAGTAGTTCTGAGAGGGAAATCTGTCGCTTTTAATGTTTGTGTTAGGAAAAAATTTCTAAAATCAACTATATAAGGTGCTAATTTAAGGTGCTAGAAGAGTAAGATAAACACAAAGTAGGAATGGAGTAATCAAGACAGGAATAGAAATCAAGCAAATAAGCATTACAAAAAATAAAACATAAAACTTTTGTTTTTAATCAGTAAAGTGAATAAATCTAGCTAGCTTGGTCACGAAAAAAAAATAAAAGAAAGGATATTGGTATGATCCTAGAGACATTTTTTTTTAAATGTTTTTATTTATTTCTAGGAGAGAGAGAGAGAGAGAGAGTGAGCGGGGGGGGGGTCAGACAGAGAGGGAGTCACAGACTGAAACAGGCTCCAGGCTCTGAGCTGGCAGTCTGCACAGAGCCCGACGCGGGGCTTGAACCCACGAACCGCGAGATCATGACCTAAGCGAAAGTCGGACGCTTAACCGACTAAGCCACCCAGGCGCCCCGATCCTAGAGACATTAAAGGATAATACATATTAAAACTCAATAATTTTGAAAACTTAAATGCATCTGATGAATTTGCTGAAAGATCCAATTACCAAATTACTAAAGATTCAAATCACTGTTAGCAGCAATGTGGGGCAACTGAATGCATTATAGATGGAGACATAACATAGCACTACTGGTTTGGAAAACAGTTTGGTGGCTTTTTGTGAAAGTTAAGCATACATTATCATTATTTAGTCAAGAGAAATGAAAATGTATATTCACAAAAGACTTGTACACGAATGTTCATGGCGCTTTATTTAAAATAGCCCCAAATTGAAAACAATCTAAACAATCTAAGTGTCAAGAGGTGAATGGATATACAGTGCAAGCAATGTAAAGAAGTTAACTGCTGATACACACAATCCAAAATGCTTTTAAAAACATTATACTGAACAAAGGAAGCCAGACATAAAAGAGTATATGCTGTATCATTCCATTTGTACAAATTCTAGGAAATACAAATGTGATCCATAGTGCTACAAAGCTGATCAGTGTATCTGTGGTGCTTGAGGTTGTGAGTAGAAAATGGGAACCATGTGGGGTAATGGAAACATTTTGCATCATGACTGAGGTGTTGGCTGCATGACTGTATATGTTTCTCAAAACTCATCTAAATGTATACTTAAAATGTGTATTTGTTATTTTATGTAAGTTATACTTTAATGAAATTGGTTTTAAAAAATGAATAACATTTTTATGCAGCAACTTAGAAAATGTAGAAACTATGGCACAAAAACAGACAAATAGACCAATGGAATAGAATAGAGAACTCAGAATTGGACTCACAAATGTATGGCCAACTAATCTTTGACAAAGTGGGAAAGAGTATCCAATGGAAAAAAGACAGCCTCCTTAACAGCTGGTGCTGGGAGAACTGGACAACTACATGCAGAAGAATGGAAACTAGATCATTTTCTCACACCATACACAGAAATAAACTCAAAATGAATATAGGACCTGAATGTGAGACAGGATACCATCAAAACCCTAGAGGAGAAAGCAGGAAACGACCTCCTTGACCTCCACCGCAGCAATTTCTTACTCGACACATCCCCAAAGTCAAGGGAATCAAGAGCAAAAATGAACTACTGGGACCTCATCAAGATAAAAAGCTTCTGCACGGCAAAGGAAACAATCAATAAAACTAATAGGCAACTGACGGAATGGGAAAAGATAGTTGCAAATGACATATCAGATATAGGGCTAGTATTCAAAATCTATAAGGAACTCCCCAAACTTCACACCCGAAAAACAAATAATCCAGTGAAGAAATGGGCAAAAGATATGAACAGACACTCTCCAAAGAGGACATCCACATGGCCAACAGACATGAAATGATGCTCAGCGTCCCTCATCATCAGGGAAATACACATCAAAACCACACTGAGATACCACCTCACACCGGACAGAGCGGCTGAAATGAACAAATCAGGAGACTATAGATGCTGGTGAGGATATGGAGAAATGGGCACCCTCCTACACTGTTGGTGGGAATGTAAACTGGTGCAGCCCCTCTGGAAAACAGTGTGGAGGTTCCTCAGGAAACTAACAATAGAACTCCCCTAGGACCCAGCAATAGCACTGCTAGGAATTTACCCAANGCAACATGGATGGAACTTGAGGGTGTTATGCTGAGCGAAATAAGTCAAGCAGAGAAGGACAGATACCATATGTTTGCAGATATAGGTGGATTAGGAGGAACTTAACAGATGACCATGGGGGAGAAGAAGGGGAAAAATATTTGAGGAGAGGGAGGGAGGCAAACCATGAGAGACTCTTGAATGCTGAGAACAAACTGAGGGCTGATGGGGGTGGGGGAGAGGGAAAGGGGGTTGATGGGCATGGAGGAGGGCACTTGTTGGCATGAGCATTGGGTGTTATATGGAAACCAACTCGACAATAAACTATTTAAGGGGGAAAAAAGAAAATGTAGAAACTATAGTTTCTAACTAGAAAATGCAGATAAAAGATAATAGCAACAAACTACAAGATATTTCAAATTAAAATGAACAAAAATGTAGAAGAACTTCATGCAATTTAATTATAAAGATTGAAAGCTGAGGAAAATCTTTTAAAAAATAGAGAAATAGGCCAAATTTCATAGTTGTAAAGGTCAATACCAAAGAGACATAAATTCCACACAAACTGCTCTTGAGATCTAGTGCAATTTAAACAAAAATCCCGAGAAAATATTTGGTAGAATGTCACAAATTGTTCTTAAAATTCATATGAAGGAATAAATGATGCAAGAATAGCTAAAATATTTCTGAAAAATTTTTTAAGGAAAACAACTTGAACTATTGGGTGTAAGAAATTATCATAAACTTCTGGTACCCATTACAGGGTTATACTGAATCAAAAAGACAAATAAAAATAGAAAAGATCAAAAATAAATTAATGGAATAGAAAACAAATACATGTAAGGTAGTAGAGGTCTTACAATTTAGTAGAGAATTGATATTATATGTAAAAAATTAAATTTGATTCCTAACTTATATCATATACAATTGAAGGAACAAAAACTCAGGAAATATAGCTAATCTAGGACAGGGAAGGATGGTATAAACAATGGAAGAAACCCCAAAAGGGAACATCCACAGATTTGTCTATAAAACTTAACAAAATTCTAATGCCAAACTAATGAAAATATATTCACAATAATAAAAGAGAAGTATTAAAATTATTCAAACCTATTTTATTTTAATGTTTATTTATTTTTGAAGGAGAGAGACCAAGCACATGTGGGGAGAGGCAGAGAGAGAGACACAGAATTCGAAGCAGACTCCAGGCTCTGTGCTGACATCTCAAGGGGGCTTGAACTCACAATCCATGAGATCATGACCTGGACGAAGGCAGAAACCCAACAGACAGAGCCACCCAGACATCCCATAAAATTATTCATATCTAAATAATTCCTTTAAATTCAATGAAATCAACATAAGCATTCAATATAGGAAAAAGATAATGAGCACAGAAGGAATACAAATTGGATATTAACAAATGAAGACATGTATAATTTAATTAGCAACCAAGTGTATACAAATTAGAATGAAGTGCTATTTTTTACCTACTAAATCGGAGAAGTTAAAACAAACAAACAAATCTGTATTATTCAATACGGGTGAGAGTGCTGAGTTAGATATTCTCATCCATTGCTGGTAGAGGTGTAGATTTGCAAAAATTTTTGGAAAGTGATTTGGCAATGACTTTTAAAAATTTTATACCTATTATATTAAAATTTATAATAGTCAAAAGGAAAAAATTGTCTAAAAATTCAATCAGTGAAAGTATATTTGTATTATGTAGCTAGTGGAGATCATGTTTTGAAGATATATTTAGTTGTCATGAGGGAAATATTCGATATTAATGGTCAGTGGAAAAAGCAGCCTATAAGGTTATATAAAATTTATTTCTAATATGTATATGATAAAAACAAGATTGGAAACAAATATAACAAAATTTTAAGTGATTATCTCTTACTGCTGAAATTGTAGAGTTATATTTTATTTTTAATATTTTTAAACTATCTTTTCTACAATAAACATTCATTAATTTCGCAGACAGAAAAAGTCTTTAAAACATCAGAAAGAATAAAGAGACATATATGCTGGTCACCTCAAGTAAATGACCTCTTGAGAGTTTAAAAGAAAGAGGTTTAACGATCTGGAAGTCAAAACAAAAGGAAAACATAATGATGTTAGACAGTTCAGGTAAAAGCAGTGAACAATTTGGTATGGAGCAGCATTTATCAGAATGTGTTCTGTGAACTTTAGTGCTGTTTGTACTATTGCTCATTATGCAATAATAGGAAAATTTATGGAATGATGGAAGAGAAGTTTCTTGACTACTAAGGTTGGGTATAAAAGTAAAAGTTTCTTAACTTTTCTTAAATTTTTGATAAGCTAAGTGAAATACTATTATCTTAGTTGTTAATATTCACATGCTTTAGATTCCAAATTGTAGGCATTTAAATAAACGTTCTGCTTTGTAAATCTATTTTAGCCTAAGTAGAAGCCCATTATCAGAGTGCCAATGGAGACAGTCAATTTTTTCAATAAAAGCTTACAATTTGTTGAGGCTCTTAGTTAAATATTTGGCGCAGACTCTAGAGTTCCTTGCTTTTTTTTTTTTTAATGTTTTTATTTATTTCTAGGAGACAGAGAGAGAGACAGCGTGAGCAGGGGAGGGTCAGAGAGAGAGGGAGTCACAGACTCTGAAACAGGCTCCAGGCTCTGAGGTGGCAGTCAGCACAGAGCCCGACGCGGGGCTTGAACCCACGAACCGCGAGATCATGACCTAAGCGAAAGTCGGACGCTTAACCGACTAAGCCACCCAGGCGCCCCTAGAGTTCTTTGCTTTTAACATGAATGAGTCAATTTTAGTCTGTAAATATTACCAACTTATGCTTAACCATTATTACATCAAAACCTGGCCCTTGAGGTGGATGTGATTTTATTTAGGGCCTTACAGTGTTGCTGTAGACAACAGCATTAACCCCCAAGTTATTGGAAGCATTGGGTGGAGTTATTTAGTTGTATCCATTTAAACTTGGAGAAATTTTGCTCGATACATGGACTTCTATTTTTTGTTTTTAAAAGCAAGGAACGCTTCATGAATTTGTGTGTTATCTTTACGTCGGGACCGTGCCAGTCTCCTCTGTATCGTTCCGATTTTAGCGTAAGTGCTGTGGAAGTGAGCACCATGGACTTCTGTGTTAGCTCACTAGGTATCAAGCTCTTCTTTTTAGTGACAGGCCAGCAGATCCAGTTCAGATTGTTCCTGGTTTGAACAGAAAAGGAGGCTGTGCCAAGCAGGCATGCCGCTAACTCACCCAGTAGGCTTAGCAGGTTATTCAAAT
The DNA here is from genome assembly GCF_008692635.1 of Crocuta crocuta. Classification (NCBI taxonomy): domain Eukaryota; kingdom Metazoa; phylum Chordata; class Mammalia; order Carnivora; family Hyaenidae; genus Crocuta; species Crocuta crocuta. The sequence continues at coordinate 941,353 of NW_027531912.1, forward strand.
GTAAGTTAAAAAGAAGACGGGTGAGCACGCGGTCTGCCTTCCACTGTGTAGAACTGGACTTTGATTCTTTAGAAGCTATTTTTAATTATTTTGATGCTGGCAGAAGCATTCTGGGACACATTTTGAAGGCCTACTAAGTATAGGGATAGGGGAATGTTGGGGGAAGGGACAATTGTCATCTTCAAGAGTTTATGAACCAAGTAGATTTTCCATGGTCTAAACCTGTGTTCTCTTAATATCTTGTGATCTCATACCATTACCAGTAAAAAAGTTTTGTGCACAGACTGCAATGTATGTATATTAATCAATGATGTACAGGTCCTATAGTGCTAATACATGAGGTATGCTAAAACATTTGAATAAAAATTAAAGATAAATATAAAGTACCTTAATTTTAAATAGTATCAGTAATGACATCTTCATGTATATATTAGCTAATATATCAAGGCGACACATAGTGTGCAGTTTATCATTAAGAGCAGTGTATATATAAAGCCAGATTTGAAATGGTTTTCTTAGATGATTCGCAGTTTTTATTACTGACTTCTTGGCTACCCTCATTAGAATTATCATTGTGTTTTTTTCCTTCGAGGTTATTTAAGCGTATTTATTTTTAAATTATTATTATTTTTCTTTAAATTTTTTATTATTATTCATTTATTTATTTCCTTAGTTTATTGTCAAGTTGGTTTCCATATAACACCCAGTGCTCATCCCCACAAGTGCCCTCCTCCGTGCCCATCCCCCTCCTTCCCCCTCCCCCACCCCATCAGCCCTCAGTTTGTTCTCAGCATTCAAGAGTCTCTCATGGTCTCCTCTCTTCCTCTCCTGTTTTCCCCCTTCTTCTTCCTCATGGTCCCATTAAGTTCCTCCTAATCCACCTAAATGTGCAAACATATGGTTATTATTTTTCTTAAGTAAGATCGACAGAGGACTTGAAACTTACAACCCGGAGATTAAGAGTCACGTGCTCTGCCAACTGAGCTAGCCTCCTTTGTTTTCTTTTTTAAGTAAATTCTACACCCAACATGGGGCTCAAACTCATTGTTTTTACTTCATTGTGCAACTTATAGAAAGCTTGCACTTGAAGTAGAGTTGTCAGGTCGACCATTTTCTTTTTGTCGGCTTCTGTTTACCTTATTAGCGTTACCTACCTCAAGATTCTCACTGGAAAAATTTTAAGCCATTTATCAACAACTTTATTTTATAAGTCTTTTACAAAGCAAATGTCTCTGGGAGGGTAACACATTCAGTCTTTAGTTCTGAGTGTGAGTTTGTCAGAAATAGTAAGTCTATCACCTTTAAGACCTGAGAAACCAGTCTGTCAGTTATTTGAGGGACAGGATTTTTTTTTTTTTATATCCTCTTCAGTTCTTAGCAGAACATCTTAAAACCTGTATTTGTGCAATGCAATGTTTCTGGAATAAGGAGGCACAGTACAGTGTTTTGATAGTGGACAGTTTGAGTGTGGGTCAGGCAGAGGGCATAGGCTGCGATTCTGACAGGGAAGGCATAGAGAGTCTCCCTTAGGGAGCCAGCTGCTGCCTCAGAGAGCCAGGCGGGAAGTGGGCCTTTTGCGAAGGAAGGGGACTCCACAAGAGAGCGGAAAGAAGAGCAAATCTCCAAGTTTACAAATGTCCAGGTGGAAGATGCTCATTCCCTGAAAAAGTCTAGAACACATTACTAAAGAGCTATCCTCTTTAATTTTTAAAAATGTTTATTTATTTCTGAGAGAGAGAGAGAGAGAGAGAGCTGGGGAGGGGTAAGGGGAGAGAGAGCAAGCCAGGGAGGGGCAGAGAGAGAGGGAGAGAGAAATCCCAAGTTGGCCCCATGCTGTGAGTGCAGAGCCTGATTTAGGGCTGGAACTCATGACCTGCAAGGTCATGACCTGAGAGGAAACCAAGAGCCGGTCACTTAATGACTGAGCCACCCAGGTGACCCAGTAAATAGCTACCCTTAAAATCTGTTTCAAGAATGTAGATACCAGGCTAGTAAGGAGAAAAGCAAGAATTGGTGGCAAATTAAATCAGAGTAAGCCTTTGGCTCTCCCTGATTGAGTTTGAGAATCTGGAGCATACCTAGACATAGTGTCCCGTTACACACTAGTAGGAAGGGACGGCAAAATGTGCATAACGATAGCGTCAGCGGATCTGAAACCGTTATGATTGTTTGTGGCTGCCACGTGTGTTTAGAACGCAGTCAGCTTTGCTTGTCCACACGAAGTGCAAGGAACCTCGTGCATCAAGCCAGGCTGAGGGAGAGTCCAGGACTCGCTGTCAAAAGCAGGATGGATTTCCCGGGAGCAACAGTAATTGTCAGTCTAGTGCAGACAGAAGGTTCTCAGGAATAAGATGCGGGATAGAGGGCTTGAGCAGCGGCGCAGGCCAAGTGGGGCTGTACTGTCAAGAGTCAGAGCGAAAGCAGAGCCTCAGGGCCAGGGGAGGGTGCTCCCTGAACACCAGAGGAGTGGTGCCTCTGTAGGGACAATGGGTCGAGAGTAAAATTAAAACCATATAGGGGGCACCTGGGTGGCTAGGTCAGTTGAGCGTTTGACTTCTGCTCAGGTCATGATCTTGCAGTTCGTGGATTCAGGCTCCACATTGGGCTCTGTGCTGACAGCTCAGAGATAGGAGCCTGCTTCAGACTCTGTGTCTCCCTCTCTCTCTGCCCCTCTTCTGCTAAATTCTCTGTCTCTTCCTCCCCACCCCCCCCGCCCCAAATATATATATTTAAACCAAGCAAACCGTGTAGCAGAACAGAAGAGGTGCCAAGCAGCCGCATGGGGCAGGCCCAACGTGCCATGCCGGGAGTAAGTGCCACATAGTGACAGCCCCAGGGGATTCCGCCTTCTGCTTATCCCTCCCCAGCCTTCTGGTGGCCGAAGGTATGTGTTTGCAAAGAGGCTAACTGTAGCGTGCTCTAACTATGTATTTAGTTACAAACAATTAAGTGGTGACCCTAAGAGTTAAGAACTCACTAGTTTAGGCATAGGGAGAGTCCACATCAACAAACAACTCACAGACACGCCTCCTGGAACCTGCTCCTGGGCACACCCGCAGCCACCCCCAGGTACACACGTAAGCATAAACTACAGAGGCGTTTGTCAGCTGTCCCTCCTCCCTCTCCCCACTGTCCGTCTTCTTGCAGCACCTCACCTGTAGATGACATTCACACATCGCTTCCCTGTTCCACCCCACTTGAGAGCTCACAAGGTAAAGCATTTGCATAATGTTTAAGAATTCTTTACCAACAGTGACTTCCCTCTCCAATTCTTACCCTCTTAAATCCACAGCAGAGAATCATCTTTTGTGCACTGCTCTACTGTCGACTTTTATAAAAATAGCTTCAAGCCCTTGGTATGGCCAATGAATAGAAAACTAATTTGTGGTTCAGCCTATCCTGATATCTAAGTTGATGTAGATTGCTACGCAATGCTCCCTGCAGGGGAGGAAATAATGTCCTGGGCTGGAGTTTAAGACAGTTTAAGAGCTGTGTAATGATCCTTCGTTGAATGAACAGAAGGGAACCAGTGGGTTTTTCCATAGGGGCTGCCGCACTTCCTGGCTCACCTGTCTCAGGCTTAACAATAGCGACCCCCTGGGGCGTCTGGGTGGCTCAGTCGATTGGGCGGCCAACTTCGGCTCAGGTCATGATCTCACAGTTCGGTTCGTGGATTCGAGCCCCGCGTCGGACTCTGTGCTGACAGCTCAGAGCCTGGAGCTGCTTCAGATTCTGTGTCTCCCTATCTCTCTGACTCTCCCCTGCTCACGCTGTCTCTCTCTCTTAGGAAAAAAAAAAGTTAAAAAAATAAAAAACACAAAAGTGATCCCCCGTTCTCAGCACTTTCTTCCTGCAGGCTCAGATGCAGACAGTTCCGCTGGGCACCACATCACTGTCATCAATTCAATCGTCTAGACTAATGCAGAACCCAGGTGTATGAGGAAATGCCCGAGCATCACTTGGGCTGTGCACTGGGACTCTACACAGAAACAGTGAGATACCTTATGCATAGATACTCATCTCACATAAATACTCTAGTGTGTAGTGAGATGGGAAAGAGCCTCAAGTCTTCTCTGGATTCTTTGTATTTTGCTGTACATAAATTCTTTCTAGCCCTAAATGATTGACATATAGAAATTGGAACTGTACTTGCTATGCTTTATGAAGAGGCACTATTCAGTGGGGGTTCAGAGCTACCTGCACAGGGGACCCTTTCACAATCTTAATTTCCTCACCTGTACCATGGGGCCAACATATCCACCTCCAAGGGATGCGTCAGCACAGGGCCTGGGGAGTGGTCAGAGCTCGTCAGTACAGCTATTAGAATAGACGCCTCTACTAAACATCCCTTAATAGACGATGCAAAAGAGGCAAGATTGGTAATATGTAATCTCAAAAGATTTGTGTGTCAAAATGACAGTAGTTATTGTTATATGTAACAGTAGTTACTTTATATACTTTATATATATACATATATATATCAACTTGTGAATTGCTTTCAGAAGGAAATGCTATCTCTTACTGAAATTCTTCTGTTATAAATAGAAAAACATTTATGTGTAGTCATTTAAACATGATTAAAGAACTCTATAGAGGCCATTTTGGGGACAAGGATGATTACATTTATAATCTTGTTTTTTATGACAAAAAATGCTAGATATGCTTTGAAATATATGCTTATTATTTTTGTTAAATGAGCAAAAGTCAACATTAGAATAGAATATATAAAATCAAAGCCTGAGTAATGAGAACATTTCTTTGATTCATTTTATTGAACTCCTGATTTTAAGTACAGTATTTCCACAGTCATAAAATGTGGGCATTTTTGATGTTTGAAAATGTCAAAAAGGCTATTAAAGCCATTCTGATAGATGATCTGCCTTGGAATTTTTAAAGAGGATAGAAACAGGGCCTATGCGTGGTTGGGTGGCTGTGTAACAACTGTAAAATGTCGTCTATGCCTATGTTCCTGTGAGGTAATAGTGAGAGTAAATTAGGTAACTTTTAAATAGTTTATTCCAGAGATGTTACTCTATATTAATTTTCCGTGCAAACCACTTCTTAACCAAGTAGTTGTCTTAAAATTGGAAAACTTTTTTTTGGGGGGGAAAAAAGGTGAAAAAAACTTGGGGGGAGGGAATGTGTGGATAGTTTTGAATGTGAGTACTAACCTTGTGTGTTCATGGCCTGAACAGGGGAAATGACATTATGGTGACAAATAGTCGTGCCCACGTGCCCTTTCTGTGGGAAACTACAATGGTTCATTTGGCCAATAATAAGGCTTGAGTGAAAACGGCTACAGTTTCTCCAATGTGAAACGGGGGTGCAAGATGAGGGTGGAGCATTGTCTTAAAAACCGTCAGCAGCAATGTCGCCTGTCTCTCCCTATGCACGAGTAGGAATAAAGACCATTAATAATTATAATGGGAACACAGTAAGTATGGCAAAGAAGAAAGCGGCTTTCCCAGTAGTAAAGATTTGATAAATGCTGATGAAAACGTGGGATTTATTTTTATTAAACCATGCTCTGTTCCCTTAACCTACACATTGCTTTATTCTTACCTTACACCCAGAAATACCTTCGCAGAAAGCCCCACCCTCTGCTCTGAAATGCCTTAGACTTCCTTCTTCTAACGCTTTCCCCTCTGAGGCCTCACCTTCTCCGCCATCATCTACCCTTCTTCTGCCATCCCTGTCTGCCTTCACAGAGCCTCCCTCGACTCCAGTTCCTTACTCCTTGCCAGTTCTACTACACTTAACGTATGACTTGTTGATAACAAAAAAGGAAATTCATCTTTAGTGTATGGTAACAGAGATATATCTGATCAATAAAGCAATTGATTGCGATTCTGAAGGGTGCTCATTGCAATAAAAAAAATGTTAACGTTTACTTATTTTTGAGATAGAGAGAGACAGTGCATGAACAGGGGAGGGGCAGAGAGAGGGAGACCCAGAATCTTTCGCAGGCTCCGGGCTCTGGGCTGTCGGCACAAAGCCTGAAGCGGGGCTTGAACTCAAGAATTGCAAGGTCGTGACCTGAGCCAAAGTTGGACGCTTAATTGACTGAGTCACCCAGGCGCTCCGATTTATACTGTTTTTAAAAGATTGTTTTTAAGTTGAAGTATAGTTGACACACACTATTGCGTTAGTTTCAGATGCACAACACAGAGATTAGACAATTCTGTATGTGATGCTATGCTCACCACAAGTGCTAGCTGACGTCTGTCACCACACAACGCTTTGCGACTCCACCGACCTGTTCCCTGTGCTGCGCCTTTCATCCCTGTGGCTTATTAACTCCAGAACTGGAGGCCTCTACCTCCTCCTCCCTTTACCCACCTCATCCATTCCCCCATCCCCTCCCTCTGTCAACCATCAGTCTGTTCTCTGTATTTACAGGTCTGATTCCGCTTTTTGTTTGTTTATTCATTTGTTGTTGTTGTTTTAGATTCCACATATAAGTGAAATTATATGGTATTTGTCTTTCTCAGTCTGACTTCACTTAGCATAATATCCTTTAGGTCTATCTGTGTTGTTGCATAATTTTCCAGGGTATGTTTGTGTGTGTGTGTGTGTATTCATAACTATTTGTACTAGTTGAGACTTAAACTTCTTGAATTTCTCTGCCAGCATGTCTTTGAATACGGCCCTTTGCCTATTTTCTCCGTCTGCAATGCTTGTTAGTGTAATGGACTTTGTCATTCTAGTTTCTATGTCTCTAACTTTATTGGCGTATTTCTGATCTTTTTATTTGCCTCTGCTGCAGCTTTCCATAGTTTCATCAGATGTCTTTCAATTCTACTAAATCTCTCTTTTGCTGTGTATGTTCTTTTAGTTAACCTGATCATTAAACTTCTAGTTAAAATACTATATGTTTTTCGGGGGGCCTGGGTGACTCAGTCAGTTGAGTGTCTGACTCTTGATTTTGGCTCAGGTCACGATCCCAGGATTGTAGCACTGAGTCCCACTTGGGGGCCATGCTCCGGATTCTCTCTCTCGCTCTGCCCCTCTCCCACTCATGTTCTCTCTCTTTCTCTAAATAAATAAACAAAAAATAAATAAATTCTATTTGTTTTTTATTTCTGAAAGTTCTATTTGATACTTTTTCATACCTGCTCCTCCCATTCCTACATTAATTTTTAAATAGGATCTTGGTTGTTGTTTTTTTTTTCAGAAATTCGACCCTTAAATTTTTAAATAATTCAACATACTTTTTATATTCTCTTTCATATTGCCATTCTGTCATCTCAAGTACTTACAGCGCTAATTTTGCCTTTCCTTGTTTGCTGACTTTCATTCACTTTTGGCTGTTTCCTTGTGTGTTTTGTTAATTTTGCTTATGAGCTTCTGTTTCGTGGGGTTTGTTTCCTCCATGAGAATCCCTTCTGACTCGATTCTAAAAGTCCTTCCAGACCAGTTTTGCAACCAATTTTATTATAATATTGTGGCTTGGGGTTACTGGGGTAGTACAAGTTCAAGCTCCACCTCTATTTGAAGAGAAGGCCAGGAGTTCTGAGTTCTCAGGGAAACTCCTTTCCATCCAGTGCCCAGAGTACGGAAGCTTCCTTTCAGTAGCCTGTGCCTGTGGGTGAGTTTCTCCGAACCAGCCCCTCATGTGAGGAGGGATTTTGGAACTAAATATTATGTTTACTCCGTGTTCTCATCCAATCATCCTCCTTGTGAGGAGTCAGTCTTGTCTTCTGTTCAAGCTCTGAGGGGCCTGGGACCACCCTTCTCTCAGGGAAACCATAGCATCAGCTGGGGCCCTCACTGTGCCAGTTTTCAGTTCCGTCTTAGTTTTATTTTTTAAAGTTGATTTATTTCAAGAGAGACAGAGAGCGTGAGTGGAGGAGGGGCAGAGAGAGAGGGAGAGATCCCAAGCAGGTTCCACACTTTCAGCAGGGAGCCTGAGGCAGGGCTTGAACTCATGAACTGCGAGACCGTGACCTGAGCCAAAACAAAGAGACGGACGTTTAACTGACTGAGCCATCCAGATGCCCCCAGTTCCCTCTTAGTTTATGACACCTGGAAATTACCCTTCCCTACCCTGTCCTCTGCTTCTTTCTATTTAAAGATCAGCTTTGCATTAAAAAGTTCTTGTGTTTGGGGCGCCTGGGTGGCTTAGTCGGTTAAGCGTCCGGCTTTCGCGTAGGTCATGATCTCACGGTTCGTGGGTTCGAGCCCCGCGTCGGGCTCTGTGCTGACTGCCAGCTCAGAGCCTGGAGCCTGTTTCAGTCTGTGACTCCCTCTCTCTCTGACCCTCCCCTGCTCACGCTGTCTCTCTCTCTCCTAGAAATAAATAAAACATTAAAAAAAAAAGTTCTTGTGTTTTAGTAAATCTTAAGGACTTTAGGCAATTTAAATCAGCCATATTGCCAGAAATAGGAAACATAACCAATAAATTCAGATAAACTATCAGGATGTATGATTGTTTCTGCTTATCAGTAGTGATTGGATTGGCAGGCCGAGCTGCTGGTGTTTTAAAATTATGTTTTGCACCATAGTCTATGCTGTATATACTCCTTCTCTGCATCCATTTAGCAGGCGTAGGTATCAATGCATAAGCAAACTTTTGGAGGTGTGGTGCCTTCCCTCAGCTTCTGCCAGGCCCGTGGGAGGAGCCGTGTGCGGCAGCAGTTCAGAGCCCCAGCTTTGATATTCTCTACATCTGGGTTTCAGCCCCAGCTCTGTCACTAATTTGCTGTGAGATCATAGGCTGACTGTTTCCTGACATTCTGTCTTCACAGAAATAAAATTGGGACAATAATACCTGTCTTACCTGATCATGGCAAGGGTTAAATGAGATACCACATGGAGAGCACTTAGAAGATATAGTGCCTGGCACATAGTAACTGCCACCGGTAAATGGTAAGTATTCTTGGCATTATTCCCTCATTTCCCTTGAGAAGGACAACAGTGATAAAACCATTTCTAAGTTCACCAACACCTCAGTTTTAGAATCCAACTTTCTGACTCCCCCCCCCCTTTTTTTTATCTGTCATCTGAGTCATGTGAGATGAGTAAGTGTTGAAGAATGAGGAGGCCACAGGCTTCAGGTTTAGAGCCTTAGGTCTAAATGTGGCTCTGCTGCTTGCTGGCCATGGATATGTGACAGCCTCTCCAAGACTCATTTTCCTTTTCGGTAAAATGGGGGTACGGACAACTTACTTCTGGGGTGATTGTGCAGGACGAGTGTGGAAATGCCCACACAGAGTGGCACATAGGGGCCATGAAGCTTTCTACAAGGACTCTGCAGGCAGGGTCCGTGCGTTCCTTCCCTCAGTCTGGGGCTCACGGCAGCACCTGGTCAGGAAAGGCTGCACTGAATGGAATGGATGAAATCAAGGAGGAGAAATGGGACACCGATACAACAGTGTCAGAAACGGTGGCAGGGCCTGTCAGAACCGACTCCGTGTGTGGCCACAGGGAGTCAGGGCCCAAGTATTTATTTATGTTTTCGTGGTTGGTAGTAGTTTTGCTGTGTGTGCGTATCTGAGAATGGGAATGCTGTCTCCATCTTTTCTATCTTTCCACGGTGCCCAGAACAGGTCCTTTGTAAGGGACATTGGCAGCTGTGCTGAAACCCTGACTCAAGACCCGCCCTGCAGTGGGTGGAGAGGACCTGGGGAAAGTTGAGTCACTTTGGGCTGATGATGGGGAAGGCCAGGACTCTGCTTCTTCCTGAGACGCTGGCAAAGGGTGTGGAGGCTGACTTGAATCTCTTCCTTCTTTGCATAAGAATCTTGAACCTGATGTTTTCATTTCAATAGGAGGGGGCAATATGGGAGAACAGTGAAGGATAAAGCAATTCTTCCTTCTCTAGTGGCTCAGGAGTGTCACTTGAACAGTAGATGGAACCTTTTACGTAAAACCGGGACACATTGATTTGGAGCTCTAAAATAAGTTTGGAACATCAAATTGGTTGCTCGGATCCCCTAGCTTTGCAATGTCTGCATCTGTCTACCATCTCCCCAGTGTTTCCTCCTCTTCCGGGGAACAGCCACCATACTAAGGTGTGCCAGGCTCTCTGTGTTCCGCAGTCTTCCCGCACCGTATGTATCAGCATGCCCATTTTTACAGATGGGAGGCTGAGAAACTAAGGGCTGTGTTTAAGGAGGAGGAGACACAGCATATAGGGGTACTTGGTTCCAAAGATGTCTTTATCCACTGTCTATATGGCTTCTCCCCTTTCAGTGTCCTGCTCCTTGTCATCTTGGAAGGCCCAATCAAGAGACCTGTGGTTAGGCTCTCTTCCTCCTCTAAGAAAATGTATGAGCTCAGGGAAGTCACTCTAGGATATCTTCCAGCTCCAGCTTCTACCATCCTCCTGACCCAAGTTTTAGGAGAACGGATTTCTTCTTCTTCTTTTTTTAAAAAATAGTTTATTGTCAAGTTGGTTACCATATAACACTCAGTGGAGAATGGATTTCTGCCAGACCGTTGCCTGTGTCTCTTCACCTCACAAACCCTTACCTGAAAATCTCATAAAACTGAGCAAGATAGGAAGGTGATGCAGAGACTAATGCTAATTTTGCACCTGTGTTGTGCTGGGTGCTGTTAACCGAAATTCTTGATATTTATTAGGACTGACACTAATTTCCTTTAGATTAATCTCTAGTATTTATAAACACTTCATCATTTCCATGATTTGCTGTCTTTCTACTCCTCTATGTCTAGAATGCTTCCTTCCTGTTCCTTCCATGCCAGAGAACTCAAGCAAGAATAATTTGCTTTGGATGGCACCCCACAGGAATGCCCTACTATATTGACTTTTGGTAAGAGTTAGAAAAAGGCTGAAGTAGGAAGGTTGGCTTGAGAGAATGAACATAAATGATTTTCTCTATAAAGGGCTGGAAATGTTTTTCTGACTTCTCACTAATTTGAACCATCTGGGAGGCCTCAGGGGCCATGAACCCTGGATTCTTTTTGTGGAAAGCGATAAAAAAGATCTTTTCCACTTCTTTAAATCACTTTCCAGAAAACTTTTTGCTATGTGGGGGTGTCTTGCTCAAAAATCACCTTTAATGCTTAATTTAGGGTTTGAATTCATGGATGATTTGTTCTCTCTGGAAGAATGCTGGATAGAGAGGGAATCCAAGGAGACTTCCCTTGGCCTGTAAATGCTTCAAAGTGTGATTGGCAATTCAAAATCTTGCCCCACATAATTTCTCTGACTACTGTCTTGTAAAAAGTCTTAGAGACTAGACTTTAAGAAAATTATAAGGAATTATTTAAGGAAGCCAAACCCGCCTACACTGGGCAATCCCCGCAGTGGTGGTTGGGACCCTGGAGCCCTCCAAGTTCACATTTTATTGTAATGCACAGGTTAAGGAGCTCTCAGAAGGGCTGATGCTTTAGCCCATCCTTCTAGCTAGAGCTAAGAACATGAAACTCCCAGACACAAAGAATTTGGTTAAATTTACCTTCAAATTCAACAGACTTATCAAAACCTTGCTTCTGTGTTTGCTAAGTCCCCACGCCTCCATGGCTTAGCACTCTTGAAGTTGATTTCCCATGTGAGGTCTAGGGTGGGAGGCAAGAGGTAGGGAGAGAGGGAGGAGATTTCCTCACAGTTGTCCGGAACCAGGGTGAGGGAGGTTCTGCCATGCGGCCTCGCCCTACGTGTCAACAACCAAACGGGGGAAGGAGGAAGAGACAGCAGGCGGATTTCTTAGGAGGGCGCCATAGGCGACTCCTGGCAGCCCACTCCCGGTGGCCCAGACTCACATATGTGTTTCCAGCTAGCTGCAAGGGGACTGGAAAACGAAGTTTCTGGCTGGGTAATAGCTCCTCATTCTGAAGGGGAACAGGGCTCTGTGGTGATTGCCTCCAGCTGTCGCTGTGCTCCCAGAGGGCTGACAATGTAGGCCGTGAGGATGTTCCCTTGCCTCCCTTCACACTAACCCCTTTACCATTCCCTGTGTACCTTTTCCCTCACCTCATTCCTCATTGTCTTCCATCCTTTCCTACCTCCGACATCCCTGTCCATACACACGTGCTCTGCTCTTGCGTGGAAAATCTGCGCCACAGGGATATTTCATGTAGAAGTTAGTTTGAAAGTGCAGGCTGAAAGGAAATCAATCAGTCTACACTCTCCTCTTCCAAACCAGGCTGGACGCCTAAAGGATACTGGTTCAGGCCTTGCCCTGTTTTCCCAAAATGTAGTTTTCATCAGTCACCTCCTTGCCAAGACCTCGGGAGGACTCCCTGCTGCTGTACCCTGGGTCTACTCCGTGCGTTTCCATTAGACTCAAGATAACACGGCCCTACTTCCCGGTCAAGCCTATCTCACATGTCCTTTTGCTCCTCAAGAGGGAGATAAATCCTGCCCATTGTGAGGTGTTCATTCACCATCTTGCATTGACTCCATTCTCAGTATCCTTGAAGGCCCATCCAAGCTCCACTCGCAGTATGAGGCCTTCCAATAGGCAGAGTTGAAATGTCAGTGATCTTTACAGAAAATCAAGTAAATTGAATAATAGAAAAAAGCATCGGATTTGAAGTGAGGGGACTTGAAACCAGAGCCCTGGTTCTCCCACTCACCGCTCTGTAAATTTCCTGATTTAAACTTCTACTTGGTTCAGTGGTAACTTGCAGTCGGACGCAGTTCCCTCTCACTGTTGTACAGCTGCCCGTGTGTCTTTTGTTAGGTTATGTGTTTCTTGAGCAGAAAGAACAAGGCTGATAGAGGCAGCTCCTGGTTCTCACTGCTCAGTGTTCTGTTGTCTTTTCCAAATTTGCATTTTAAACTACACTTTGCTACTTTCTTACTTCAGAAAATTTGAATGAATGTAATCATGCAGCATCCTATTCAGGGGCTAATGCCATCTGCCTATAGACAAGTAACTGTAGGCTTAGGGCAGAAGTTTCCTGACTGAAATGATCAGGAGGGGCTAGTGATGGCTAATTCTTTCCCTTGTTTGTGACTTTTTTGATGGAATGCCAAGAATCCATTTCAGCCAGATCTGGGGACAGGTTGTTTCTCCTTTGTGTCCCCTGAGGGCCTAGCAATGGAGATCAACTTGATGGTTACTTATTTAAAATTAAAATCCACTGCTGTCAAAGTTTGCTTAGTATCCATCATTGACCAGGCATTTTATCTATTGTACATTCATGTATGTTATCTCAATTAAACTTTCAACAGCTCAGTGCCTTAGGTATTTTCATCCCCATTTTTTTTACTGTACAAGAATATTCATAGCGGCTTTATTCGTAATGGCCCTTAACTGGGAACCATTCCATATGTCTATCAATAGGAGAACGGATAAATAATAAAATGGAACTCTACATGGAAATAACAAATGGCTGGTGCATGCAACACATTAGTTAATATACAAAACTGTATAAGTGAAAGGAAACTTAAAGAGTAATTTTACTCTACTCCATTTTTATGACATCATAGAACAAGCAATCTTTATCTATGGTGGACAAAATTCAGAATGGCCATTTCTTTCACACAGGTGGGGCAGGAGTTGATTGTAGAGGGTATTGGGAAAACTCCAGGTAAAACTTCTGGTAATGTTCTAAATCTTGGTAACATTATGGGTTACATAGGAGTATGCATTTCTCAAAACTTAGCAAACCACACTTAATATTACACTTTTTAAAGAACAAAACCAGTTCTATGATGAATTTTAATCCTTTTTACTCTTACAAGTTTGTGAAATATATTAGGGCTCTTTCTCCAAATCAGTTAGCTTATGTGTTAAAAATATGCATTCTTATTCTTTTTTAGAATATTCTGATTCACTAGGTCTGAATTGTAATACATCATTTTTATAAGTCTCTTTGATAATTAATTTAACTTTAGAAATTTGGGAAATTTTGCTTAAAGAGATACACAGTATTTGCATCCATAAGCCAATAATTTGAGGCTCACTGGCCTTTACTAGTCATTGCCACATGAATATACATTTGCTGTTTTTATTTTTCCCTTCATCACTGATATTCAAAATAAACTTTCATAATAATGCTGACATTTACAAAATATGTGGTTTATTATGGTCTTCTTTTCTTTTCTTTCCTTTTTTTTTCTTTTTTTTTTTTTACAAATAGTTTATTGTCAAGTTGGTTTCCATATAACACCCAGTGCTCATCACCACAAGTGCCCTCCTCCATGCCCATCCCCCCTCCCCCCACATCCATCAGTCCTCAGTTTGTTCTCAGCATTCAAGAGTCTCTCATGGTTTGCCTCCCTCCATCTCCCCAACTATTTCCCCCCTTCTTCCTATTTTTAAAGGAGAAAACTGGGGTTTCTCAGCAATTAGGAGATCAAAATTACAGACTGGTGAGTGTGAGAACCAGGGCTCTGTTTCAAGTCCTCTGACTTCAAATCCTATGCTTTTTCTCTAATATTCAATTTACTTGATTTTCTGAAAGATCACTGAGATTTCAGTACTAGAACCCTTACAAGTATGGGCTAAGGGCTTCGGAAACAAAGTTATTTGATAGACCTACGTTTCAATTCTGAATCTGTAATTGACTTCACTGAAGCCATGAAACTTCTGGAGTATCAGTCCTCCACTGTCCCAACCCTGACCTGTGCAAATCAAATTAAATATGCAGAGGAGTTGGTAAAAAAAAAAAAAAGAGAGAGAGAGAGACTTTTGCTTTTCTGAAGTAATATCTTTTGCTAGATGCATTTTTTAAAACATAAATATGTTCCAGGGGCATCTTGGGTGGCTCAGTCGCTTAAGTGTCGGACTCTTGATTTTGGCTCAGGTCATTATCTCATGGTTTGTGGGATCAAGCCCCGCATCAGACTCTACATGGCAGTGAGGAGCCCACTTGGGATGGTCTTCTCCCTCTCTCTGCGCCCGTACCCCATTCTCTCTCTCTCTCTCAAAATAAATAAACTTAAAAAAAGTTCTATAAAAAAATATGTTCCAAGGACAAGGAGCAAACAAACTTAAAGCCCATTTGTAAACAAAGTTTCTTCCAGGGTTTCACTGTTTTCTGTATGTGTGCACGGCCACTGAGGACTATAAGCCAGTGTGGAAATTCAGTATACAAATAGAGTCGCTTGTAGCCCTGCGTCATGGGCTAGCGCCAGAGTTTGGGGTGATGACAGTGAATGGGAGTGTCCCAGCAGCAGCTGGAAATGCTCATAGCCTGAGTTGGCCCAGGTGGTTTCTCTCCTCTCCCCAATGTTGCAATGGACTCTCAGAAGGCCACCTGGCCCTGCCTTCCTCAGACTCCTGGGAGTCAACAACAGAGAGATTACAAATGACTGTATAATGCTCTACAGTTTATACAGTGTTTCTTTAAAAAAATTTTTAATGTTTATTTATTTTTGAGAGAGAGAGAGAACACAAGTGGGGAAGGGCAGAGAGAGAAGGAGACACAGAATCTGAAGCAGGTTCCAGGCTCTGAGCTGTCAGCACAGAGCCCAGTGGGGGGCTTGAACTCACAAACCGTGCGATCATGACCTGAGCTGAAGTCAGACGCTTAACCAACTAAGCCACCGAGGCGCCCCTATACAATGCTTCTTAAACACAGCTTAGCATTTGGTCTTCTCGATCACTTGGTAAGATGAGAGTGTTACAGCATTCATTTTACATCCGAGGGATGAAAAGATCAGATGTTAAATAATTCACCTAAGGTAGGTAGCAAAACCCATTCTTAAACCAGATCCTTTGGATGCAGGTCTTGCCTTGTTCAGGATACCTCCGTGTGTCCCACTGAGTCTGCTCAGGGCTTGCACCCCGCACCAAAGCATGCTTCCTCAAACACACTCCCTCCCCATCCTCCAGGCTCTGGTGTGTACTATCTCTGTCTAGAAAATTCCATCCGCTTCCATAATTTCTTACTGCATTATCCCAACTTTGAGGCCCAGCCTACGTGTCAAGTTGTCCACAAAAGTTTTCCAGATCCCTCCTGGACTCTTCCTCCATTGTGTTTGCATAGCTCTTTCCTGTACTTAAAAACATATATAACATTCACCATAATCTGCTGAGTGTTCTACTTACTACATTCATGTCAGCCTCATAGTCTACAGAAGGCAGGTCTAATGTGTCTAGATTCTCAATAAACATCAGGTTTATTATTTATCATAATAAAAATGCTTATCTAATTGAATTCCTATATGGAAATAAAATAGTGATTGTTATCATTTGTTAACACTTTCCATGTGCCAAGTGCTTCTCTGAAAGCTTTGTTCATCTACCCAGTCCTCACTACCAGCATGTGAGGTGCTTTCTGTCACTGTCCACATCTTACAGATGAGAAAATTAAAGTCAAGGAGGGTAAGTAACTTGTCTGGAATTAACCAGCTAGTAAGGGGAAGAGCTTGCTTTGAACTACTTTCCTTGTAAGTGAGGGCCAAGTCCCTGATTTCTAAGAGTTGTATGTTTATTTCCTTCTACAAGAAAGAACCTTGGCTCCAGATGGAGGTTGAATTGGGGCAAAGCCAGCTTCTGCCTTTGCTTGTCTTGCTTTTGGCCAGAGATAGGCAACAACTCTGTGGGAGTCTGGTGCTCAGCCTGGTCCTTGGCCCAGAATGGCTCTGGAAATAGAGCTTTCTTGAGCTATCAGTATGAAAGCAAGGAAAGAGAAAGCTCCTGCTTTCTTTTGTTCCTCCTCCCACACACCTTCATGCGTTTGATGGCAACCAGGAGCTCCCTTCCCTGCCATCATCTTTTCAAGGACCAGAGAAGGAGATGCACAAAGGCAGGAGAGCATCTTCAAGGTCAGGAGCCAACTGCATGTTGGGGTGGCACTCCCTTTGTGTGACTTTGGAAGGATTATTTATCCCTTCACTCATCTACCCTCCTGGAAACCTCCAGGGTGATCAAAATTTTCTTTCTTGAGTGTTAATTCTTCCAAATACAAAAAAAAAAAAAAAAAAGGATTCTTAAAATTCAAACACTGGTGCTTTGACCCTATGGTTGGAATGCTGCTGCTGGGGAAGTCTCTGTTTCCAGGACTGCAGGTCCGATTATCTGGGCAGCTCCAGTATGGCTTGCTATGCCTGGGACATGATCAAGTGTCTCTGTTCCGTAGCAGGAAGCCTGGGACACCTGGGTCAGACCTTTGTCTTCTTTCCTCTCTCCAAGGTCTTACCCTTCAACAGAGCCCATATGCTCTGTCTTCTAAAGTAGTTTTGATGTTAAATATAAGAAATCTATTGAGGTCTTTTTTTTTTTTATTTCTATCTCTGAAGGTTGGACACTGATGTCTGGGAATTTTCTTTTTTTTTTTTAATGTTTTTTTTTTCTTTCTGAGAGAGAGAGAGAGAGAAACAGCATGAGCAGGAGAGAGAGGGAGACACAGCATCGGAAACAGGATCCAGGCTCTGAGCTGTCAGCACAGAGCCGGACGCGGGGCTCGAACCCACGAACTGTGAGATCATGACCTGAGCTGAAGCCAGACGCTTAACCAACTGAGCCACTCAGGTGCCCCTGGAAATTTTCTTTTTTTAATTTCTTTTTAAAATTCCAGTATAATTACCATAAGTATATTAGTTTCAGGTGTACAATTATAGTGATTCACAATTCTATACATTCCTCAGTGCTCATCATGATAAGTGTACTCTTAATCTCCTTCACCTATTCCACCCACCTCCCTCTGGTAACCACTAGTTTATTCTCTCTCTATATATTTTCTTAAATTATTTTTAAATATAATTTATTGTCAAATTGGCTAACATACAGTGTGTAAAGTGTGCTCTTGGTTTTGGGGGTAGATTCCCATGGTTCATCGCTTACATACAACACTCAGTGCTCATCCCAACAAGTGCCCTCCTCAATGCCCGTCACCCACTTTCCCCTCTCCCCCACCCCCCATCCACCCTCAGTTTGTTCTCTGTATTTAAGAATCTCTTATGGTTTGCCTCCCTCCCTCCCTCCCTATTTGTAACTATTTTCCCCCTTCCTTTCCCCCATGGTCTTCTGTTAAGTTTCTTAAGATCCACATATGAGAGAAAACATAGGATATCTGTCTTTTTCTTTTTCTTTTGAGTATTTTTTCTGATTTATTTCACTCAGCATAATACCTTCCAGTTCCATCCACATTGCTGCAAATGGCATGATTTCATTCTTTCTCATTGCCAAGGAGTATTCCATTGTATACATAAACCACATCTTCTTGATCCATTCATCAGTTGATGGACATTTAGGTTCTTTCCATAATTTGACTATTGTTGAGAGTGCTGCTATGAACATTGGGGTGCATGTGCCCCTATGAATCAGCACTCCTGTATCCTTTGGGTAAATTCCTAGCAGTGCTATTGCTGGGTCACAGGGGAGTTCTAGTGTTAGTTTTTTGAGGAACCTCCACACTGTTTTCCACGGCAGCTGCACCAGTTTGCATTCCCACCAATAGCGCAAGAGGGTTCCCGTGTTCCCACATCCTCGCCAACATCTCTTGTTCATTTTCGCGACTCTGACCGGTGTGAGGTATTCTCTATATTTGAATCTGTGTTTTTGTTCATTTTTTTTCCTTTGGTTTGGTTTGTTTCTTAAATTCCACATATGAGTTAAATCATATGGTATTTGTCTTTCTCTGACTGACTTATTTCACTTAGCATAATGCACTCTAGACCTATCCATGTTGTTGCAAATGGCAAGATCTCATCCTTTTCAAGACTGTGTAATATTCCATTGTATATATACACCACATTTTCCTTATCCATTTGTCAATTGGTGGATACTTAGGTTGCTTTCGTGTCTTGGCTATTGTAAATAATGCTGCAATAAACATAGGGGTGCACGTATCTTTTTTAATTAGTGTTTTCGGATTCTTTGAGTAAATGCCCATTAGTGGAATTACTGCATTGTGTGGTAATTCTATAATTTTTTAAGGAACATCCATACTGTTTTCCAGAGTGGCTACACCACTATTCCCACCAATAGTGCAATAGGGTTCCTTTTTATCCTTATCCTCACCAATACTTGTTGTTTCTTGTATTGTTGATTTTAGCCATTCTTACAGGTGTGAGGTGAGATTTTGGATATCTCTGATGATTAGTGATTTTGAGCATTTTTTCTTGTGTATGTTGACTATCTGGATGTCCTCTTTTTTAAAAAAAATTAATGTTTTATTTATTTCTGAGAGAGAGAGCAGGGGAGGGTCAGAGAGAGAAGGAAACACAGAATCTGAAACAGTCTCCAGGCTCTGAGCTGGCTGTCAGCACGCCCCCGACGCGGGGCTCGAACCCCCGAACTGTGAGATCATGACCTGAGCCAAAGTCAGACGCTCAACCGACTGAGCCACCCAGGTGCCCCCTATCTGGATGTCTTCTTTGGAGAAATGTTTGTTCACATCTGCCAGTTTGTTAATTCGATTATTTAATTTTTTGGGGTGTTGAGTTGTATAAATTCTCTATATGTGTATTTTTTTTAATTTAAATTTTAGTTAGCTAACATACTGTGCAATATTGGTTTCAGGAGTAGAATTAAGTGATTCATCATTTGCATACCACACCCAATGCTTATCACAAGTGGCCTCCTTAGTACCCGTCACCCATCTAGTCCATCTCCCAACCACCTCCTTCCATCCACCCACAGTTCTCTATCATTAAGAATGTCTTGTGGTTTGTTTCCTCTCTCTTTTCTCTCCCCTCTCCTTCCCATATGTTCATTTGTTTTGTTTCTTAAGTTCCGTATGTGTGAAATCATATGGTATTTGTCTTTCTCTGACTGACTTATTTCACGTAGGATAATACATTCTAGCTCATTCACATCATTGCAAATGGCAAGCTTTCATTCTTTTTGATGGCTGAGTAATATTCCATTATATATATTATATATATACCACATCTTCTTTATCTATTCATCAGTTGATGGACATTTGGGCTCTCTCCATAATGCAGTTGTAAACATCAGGTGCATGTACCCTTCAAATCTGTATTTTTGTATCCTTTGGGTAAATACCTACTAGTGGAATTGCTGGGTTATAAGGTAGGTCTACTTTTAACTTTTTGAGGAACCTCCATACTGTTTTCCAGATTGGCTGCACCAATTTGCATTCCCACCAACAGTGTAAGAAGGTTCCCTTTTCTCCACATTCTTGCCAGTACCTGTTGTTTCTCATGTAGTTAATTTTAGTCATTCTGACAGGTGTGAGATGGTATCTCATTGTGGTTTTGATTTGTATTTCCCCGATGATGAGTGATGTTGAGCATCTCTTCATGTGTCTGTTAGTCATCTGGACATCTTCTTTGGAGAAGTGTCTATTCATGTCTTCTGCCCATTTCTTAGCTGGATTATTTGTGTTTTGGGTGTTGAGTTTGAGAAGTTCTTTATAGATTTTGGATACTAGCCTTTCATCTGATATGTCATTTGCAAATATCTTCTCCAATTCCATAAGCTGCCTTTTACTTTTGTTGTTTCCTTCACCTTGCAGAAGCTTTTTTAAAAAAAATATTTTAAATGTTTATTTATTTTTGAGACAGAGAGACAGAGCATGATGGGGGAGGAGCAGAGAGAGAGAGAGAGAGAGAGAATCTGAAGCAGGCTCCAGGCTCTGAGCTGTCAGCATAGAGCCTGACGTGGGGCTTGAACTCACAGACTGTGAGATCATGGCCTGAACTGAAGTCAGACACTTAACTGACTGAGCCACCCAGGTGTCCCCATGTAGAAGCTTTTTATACTGATGAAGTCCCAATAGTTAATGTATACTTTTGTTTCCCTTTTCTTCAGTTATGTGTTTAATAAGAAGTTGCCCCAGCCCAGGTCAAAGAGGTTGCTACTTGTGTTCTCTGGGATTTTGATGGTTTCCTGTCTCACATGCAGGTCTTTCATCCATTTTGAATTTATTTTTTTTGGATAGTAAGAGAGTGGTCCAGTTTCATTCTTCTGTATGTTGCCACCCAGTTTTCCCAACACCATTTGTTGAAGAAGATGTCTTTTTTCCATCGGATGTTCTTTCCAGCTTTGACAAAGATGAGTTGACCATACAGCTGTGGGTTAATTTCTGGGCTTTCTATTCTGTTCCATTGATCTATGTGTCTGTTTTTGTGCCAGTACCATACTGTCTTGATGACTACAACTTTGTAATATAGCCTAAAATCTGGAATTATAATGCCTCTGGTTTTGTTTTTCTTTTTCAGGATTGCTTTGGCTATTCAGGGTCTTTTGTGGTTCCATACAAATTTTAGGATTGTTTGGTCTAGTTCTGCAAAAATACTGGTGGTATTTTGATAGTGATTGCATTAAATCTGTGGATTGCTTTAGGTAGTATAGACATTTTAATAATGTGTGTTCTTTCAATCCATGAGCATAGAATTCTTTTCCATTTATTTATGCCCTCTTTAATTTCTTTCATAAATGTTCTATAATTTTCATAACATAGATCTTTTACCTCTTTAGTTAGGTTTATTCCTAGGTATCTTATTGTTTTTGGTGCTTTTGCAAATGGGCTTGATTCCTTGATTTCTATTTCTGCTGCTTCATTATCGGTGTATAGAAATGTAACAGATTTCTATGTGTTGATTTTATATCATGCTACTTTGCTGAATTCATGTATTAGTCCTAGCAATTTTTTGGTGGAGTTTTTCAGGTTTTCTATATAGAGTATCATGTCACCTGCAAATAATGAAAGTTTTGAATTCTTTTTATTTCTTTTTGTTGCCTGATTGCTGAGGCAAAGTCTCTCAGTACTACGCTGGTGAGAGTGGATATTCTTGTCTTGTTCCTGACTATAGGGGAAAGGATCTTGGTTTTTCTTCCTTGAGGATAATATCCGCTGTGGGTCTTTCATATATGGCCTTTATGATGTTGAGGTATGTTCCATCTATCCCTACTTTGTTGAGAGTTTTTATCAAGAACACATGCTATATTTTGTCAAATGCCTTTTCTGCATTTATTGAGAGGATCACGTGGTCTTTATCCCTTCTTATATTAATGTAGAGCATCTCTTTGATTGATTTGTGAATATTGAACTAGCTCTGCCTCCCAGGAATCAAATCCACTTCACCCTGGTGGATAATTCTTTTAATGTATTGCTGAATTCGATTTGCTAATATCTTGTTGAAAAGTTTTGTATCCATGCTCATCAGGGATATTGGCCTGTAATTCTCCTTTTTAGTGTTTTTTTTTTGGTCTGGCTTTGGAATCAAGGTAACACTGGCTTTGTAGAATGAGTTTGGGAGTTTTTCTTCCACTTCTATTTTTTAGAACAGTTTGAGAAGAATAGGTATTAACTCTTTAAATATTTGGTAGAATTCTTCTGGGAAGCCATCTGATCCAGGACTTTTGTTTGTTGGTAGAGTTTTGACTACTGATTCAATTTCTTTGCTGGTTGTGGGTCTGTTCAAATTTTCTCTTTCTTCATGTTTAAATTTCGGTAGTTTGTTAGTTTCTAGGTATTTGTCCATTTCTTCCAGATTGCCCAGTTTGTTGGCATATAATTTTTTCATAGTATTCTCTTACAATTGTTGTACAGATAGTGTTGGTTGTGATCTCTTTCATTTGTGATTTTATCTCTTTGGGTCCATTCTCTTTTCTTTTTAATAAATCTGGCTAAGGGTTTATTAATTTTGTTAATTCTTTCAAAGAACCGGCTCTTAGTTTCATTGATCTATTCTAATATTTTTTTTCTATTCTGCTGTAATCTTTATTATTTCTCTTCTTCTGCTGGCTTTAGGCTTTTTTTTCTGTTCCTTTTCTAATTCTTTTAGGTGTATAGTTAAGTTGTGTATTTTGGGAACTGTCTTGCTTCTTGAGATAGGTCTGAAAATTGCAATATGCTTCTCTCTTTGAAATGCCTTTGCTGCATCCAAAAGGTTTTGGACTGTCATGTTTTCATTTTCATTTGCTTCCATGTATTTTTTATTTGTTATTTAATTTCCTGGTTAACCTGTTCATTCTGTAGTAGGATGTTCTTTAACTTCCATATATTTGAGGGCTTTCCAAATTTTTGCTTGTGATTGATTTCAAGTTTCACAGTGTTGTGATCTGAAAATGTTCATGGTATGATCTCAATCTTTTTGTGCTTGATGAGGGCTGATATGTGACCCAGTTTGTGATCTATTCTGGAGAATGTTCCAGTTGCACTTGAAAAGAATGTGTATTCTGCTGCTTTAGGAGGAAATGTTCTGAATATATCTGTTAAGTCCATCTGGTCCAGTGTGTCATTCAGAGCCTTTGTTTCCTTGTTGATTTTTTTGCTTAGATGATCTGTCCATTGCTGTAAGTGGGTGTTAAAGTCCCTTACTGCTTTTTATTATGTGTATTATTGTTTCTTTATATTTGTTATTAATTGATTTATATATTTGGGTTCTCTCACATTGGGAGCATAAACATTTAAAATTGTTGGATCTTTTTGAAGGATAGACCCCCTAATTTTTTTTTTTAATTTCAAATGTAATTTCCATTTTATTTTTTTTCCATTTCTTTTTTTTTTTTTACAAATAGTTTATTGTCAAATTAGTTTCCACATAACACTCAGTGCTCATCCCCACAAGTGTCCTCCTCCATGCCCATCCCCCCTCCCCCCCACGTCCATCAGTCCTCAGTTTTTGTCAGCATTCAAGAAGGACCCCCTAATTTTTATATAGTGCCCTTCTTCATCTCTTTTTATAGTCTTTGTTTTAAAATCTAGGTTGTCTGATATAAATATGAATATTCTGGTTTTCTTTTGATGTCCACTAGCATGGTAGAGAGTTCTCCATCCCATCACTTTCAATCTGCAGGTGTCTTTAGGTCTAAAATGAGTCTCTTATAACCAGCATATAGGCGGGTCTTGTTTTTAAATCCATTCTGATACCATATGTCTTTTTTCTCTTTTTTTACAAATAGTTTATTGTCAAGTTGGTTTCCATATAACATCCAATGCTCATCACCACAAGTGCCCCCCTCCATGCCCATCTCCCCCCTCCCCCCCATCAGTCCTCAGTTTGTTCTCAGCATTCAAGAGTCNTCTGGCCTGCCAAGTTTCAGTAGATAGGTCTGTCACCACTCTGATAGGTTTCCCTTTGTAAGTTAGGGCCCTTTTCTCCCTAGCTGCTTTCTAAATTCTCTGTTCTTATATTTTGCCATTTTCACTATGATGTCATGCAGAAGATCGATTCAAGTTACATCTGAGGGGAGTTCTCTGTGTCTCTTGAATTTCAACATCTATTTACCTCCCCAGGTTGGGGTAGTTCCCTGCTATAATTTGTTCCAGGACTCCTTCAGCACTTTTCCCTCTCTCTTCCTCTTCTGGGATTCCTATGATACGGATATTGTTGCGTTTGACCGTATCGCTGAGCTCTCGAACTCTTCTTTCATGTTCCTGGATCAGTTTATCTTTCTTTTTCTCAGTTTTCTTCTTTTTCTATAATAGTGTCTTCTAAATCACTTATTCTTCTTTCTGCCTCTTCAATCCGTGCATTGGACACTTCCAGTTTATTATGTATCTCATTTATCGCATTTTTAAATTCATTATAACTATTTTTAAGCTCCATATTTTTGTAGCCATAGTTTCTCTGATATCCTCCATGCTTTTTTCATGCCCGGCGATTAATTTTATGATTATTGTTCTAAATTCTTATTCAGTTATGTTGCTTATATCTGTTTTGAGCAGTTCTCTAGCTGTCATTTCTTCCTGGAATTTCTTTGGAGGAGAGTTCTTCCGTTTCATCATTTTGCTTAGCTTTCTATCTCTTGTTACTTTTAAAAGCTTTTGGTACACTCGGCCCCTGAGAGTTCTGCTGTATTAGAGAGGGCTCTTTGAGTATTCAGGGCCTGTCTGTTCAGGAAGTGTTCTTTGGAGGGTGTTTCTTGGTTTCTCTTGTTGAGCGTTTGGTTATTTTGTTTCCCTAGTCATAGTGGTATTTGGGACTCTCCACCTGTGTAGTTTGGCTTTTTTCTTGAGGCAGCCCTGGAAAAAGAAAACAGACAACCACAGAGGCAACAAAGGTACACAAACGCACAGGCAAAACCAATGAACATGCAAACCCAGGCTCAGGAAAAAACAGCAACAGCAACAAAACGGCTATCTGGAGGGGGCGGGCGTGGTTTGGTGTAGGCGAGGCTTGTCTCCACTGTGTCCGCTGGTCTCCCTGAGGCCCCGCCTTGGTGGTTGTGGGGGAGAATAGCTTAGCCCCAGTCCCTTCTCAACCAAGCGTTGCAAATCACTTCTTCAGGTCCGATCTCCCTGTGCTGAGGGTGTAGCCAAGGTGGGCTGAGTTCTGTGCCCCACGCTCTGCCTCGTTTCCGGTCCCCGTCTGCGGGCTTTGTTACACCGCCCTGACCAGTCCCGCTGGTCGCTGCTTCCCTGTTGCTGGGGTTGATTGGGGGGTGGGGGAAGTGTCACAGCCTCAGATTCCCCAGGGTCAAGCAGTGATACAACGTGAGTGCGACCGGGGAACGTAGCAACTTCAGGTCTGCAGCGTCCACATCGCTGCAGCGCGCTGCCGCCACAGGCGTTTCCTCTGCTTCACCGGCCGCCGCCGCCGCCACGGAGGGAGCCGGGCGCGAGGAGAGCCGTTGTCCCCGGCGCCTCCGGGACCGGGACGCCTAGTTTAACGTCAGCACCGCAGCCAGAGCTAAAAACACTGTCTTTCCCAGCCGAGGTTTTCCTCTTCCCCGGGGACGGTTCTGTGAGCAATCCCACTCTTCTTTCCTTTCCCCGGGACTCGCGGTTTGTCCCTCCCCGCAGCTGCACGCGCGCCGGGTGCCCCCCCCGCCCT
Source organism: Crocuta crocuta (assembly GCF_008692635.1). Taxonomy (NCBI): domain Eukaryota; kingdom Metazoa; phylum Chordata; class Mammalia; order Carnivora; family Hyaenidae; genus Crocuta; species Crocuta crocuta. The sequence continues at coordinate 966,965 of NW_027531912.1, forward strand.
CCGTGTCTCTGGGTCCCGTCCCGCTTTTATCCCCCCCAGTTCGCCCTCTCGCACTTATGAGGTTGCCTTCCCAGTGTGCTGTCTCTTTCTCTTCCCAGACTCCTGGGGCCCAGGGTCCTGCGGCTTCAGGCCTTCTCTGGTTGAGAGATGGTGCAGGCGAAATGTACGGAGCTCCCTACCTCTCCGCCATCTTGCCTCCTTCCCCCATATGTCTTGACTGAAGCATTTAATCCATTTACACTTAGAGGAATTATTGAAAGATATGAATTTAGTGTCATTGTGCTACCTGTAAAGTTAGTGTTTTTGGTGTTGTTCCCTGATCCCTTCTAGTCTTTGTTACTTTTGGTCTATAAATTCTTTCTGTATTTTGGATACTTACCCCTTATTGGATATGTCATTCACTATCCTCTCCCATTTAGTAGGTTGTCTTTTTGTTTTGTTGGTTGTTCCTTTTGTTGTGCAGAATTTTTTTTATTTTGGTATAGTCTCAATAGTTTATGTTTGCTTTTCTTTCTCTTGCCTCAGGAAACATATCTAGAAAAATGTTGCTATGACCAATATCAGAAATTACTGCTTTGTTCTCTAGGATTTTTATGGTTTCAGGTCTTACATCTAGGTCTTTAATCCATTTTGAGTTTATTTTTAGGTTTGTTGTAAGAAAGTGGTCCCATTTTTCTGACACCATTTATTGAAGAAACTCTTATATTCCCATTGCATGTTCTTGCCTCCTTTGTCATAGATTAACTGACCATATAAGTGTGGCCTTATTTCTATTCTCTCAACTCTGTTCCATTGATCTATGTGTGTATTTTTATGTCAGTACCGCACTGTCTGTCTGGGAATTTTCATCCCTTGACAACTCCCTCAAGCTGCGTACTTTCTATTACTTCTTCATTTCTTCATTTTCCCCACAGATTCTCTGTACACACTAAGCTTTTCAAGAATAGCTTGAATAACAACCAAGCAGGGAAACTATGGCATTTGATAAACGGGAGGTGGGTAGGGTTGGTGCTGGGAGAGAACACAGCATGATTTTCTTTGACATGAGGTGTTTACACTTTGTTAATGGCCTTTATGTCTTAAATCATCACTGCAGCTCCAGTCTAAAAACTTATTTATGTAGATGTAGATGAATCAAGATTCACAATCTTTCACAGGAAACTGATCTACTGATGCTTTTAGCTGGTTTGAAAAAACAAAACTAAAAAGGGTTTTAGAAGTCCAAAAACAATTCCAGCAAATCCCTGCCTCTGTAAAAGTTCCAAAAGCCAGTTCAGGAGGTTCCTGGCTGACTCAGTGGGAGGAACATGTGACTCTTGATCTTGGGGTTGTTAGTTTGAGCCCCATGTTCAGTGTAAAGATTGCTTAAAAATAAAATCTTAAAAACCTTACCGAAGTGCCGTTCATAATGTCCCATCTTTTGTACGTTTTCCCTGTTTATCATAGCCCATGGAATGATGCAAACATCGGTGTTAAAGATGAGGGTTCTGGAAATCAATTGCTGTAGTCAGTGATTCCTAATTGAGAGACACAGCTCACTCTGTCCCAACAGCTAAGGATGCCCAGTGCCACCAACACCACTGCTTCGCCTCTTGCCACCGTCTTCAGCGCTGGCATCATTGTTTTCAGACCTTTGCGGAGAGATAGAGAACTAGGATGGATGCAGATAAACTTGACTAACAGATTTCCACCCAGTCCTTTGCCGCCTCTGGGGCCTGTGGCAAGTTATTAAATATGCATGAACTTCAGTGTTTTCATTTTCAGAAATGGGGATGAGAGTGACCTCCTTTTTTGGAAATATGAAGCACTGCCTTTCATAGACACTCAATTTTAGTTTCCTTCTTTCGCCAAGGAGCTAGGTTGAGCAGATACACATAAAAATAGAATAAACGAAGCTCCCATTGAGTGCCTGATCACTGGTGTAGAGAGGGCCCAGTTGGTAAGGGTTGTTTGCACACCATGATCTCTTCAGAGCAGCATTTTGGCTGTTCTAACTCAGGTGGG
>NW_027531912.1:969026-1065014 GCF_008692635.1 Crocuta crocuta
GAGTAGTTCCAATCTAGGTTCAAGTGGCATGCATAATTAGGGACGATAATTTTGGAAAGTAACCTAATAATATAACCAAAGCCAAAAAGCCACACAAACCTTTTGACCTAGTAATGCCATTTTAGAAAAACGTATTACAATAAAATAAATGAGAAGAAAAATATATCTATGCTTTGTAAAGACATTCGTCATAGCACTATTCACAAACTAGACAAATCAAATAGAGAATAAAAAGAGAATGGTTCATCAAGTTACAATATGTTGCTCCAGTACTATATAGGTAAAAAAATCAAATTAAGAAGTAACATTATCCATACAGATACAGGGAAAGATTATTATAGAAAAATTAACTATACATATCCTTAGCCACCTGCTCTTTAGCACAAGGGATCAGAGCTCAGGCAACAAAATCAGCATTTTTATTATTCTCCCTAGGTAAGCAGAGGAGTGGTTATTTCCAGACTAATGAAAACTTCTTTATAATATAATTTAGAAGGCAAGAGCAGTTTTCTTCAGCTTGTTGATGAAAAATAGACTCTGGATGCTTGAAATATTGGTCAACTCCAGGCTTAACATGAAGAATATTTTCCCATTGTAGTGTAGCAGCATAATGCGCTTTTAAATTTTTTTAAAATTTTAATTCCACTATAGTTAACATAGAGTGCTTTATTCGTTTTAAGTATATAATATAGTGATTCAACAGTTCTATATATTACTCAGTGCTCATCAAGATGAGTACACCCTTAATCCCCTAGCATAGTGCACTTTTGGTATAAACAATATAACAAATTACTTTGAGAAAATGAGTTTCTGGTTCCCTTTACTTTGGTCTGGGCTTTGGATCATGGCACTGACTCTTCTGGTTTGTTCTAGTTTCTGGTATGAGGATCACACAGTGAATGAGAGCCTCTCCGAGGAAAGGAATATGCATACCTAAGTGCTTAGTCTAAGTGATGTTTTCTAGGCTTTTGTCCTCACATATTCCCTAACAGAATTTTGAAAAATGATGTGCTCTCCTGGACGTTTAAGTTGATATGTGAACATTTTCATTTTTAGATCTAAATACTTGCAATATATCAATCACCCTATTACATATCTTTGAGGAATGTGTGTGTGTCTGTATACACAATTTGTATATATATACAGATTGAAATGATTTTTTCCTGTGACTATATTCTAAGTGATAAAACATTTCTTTTTAGACTAATATACCATTAGAAGCATTATAGGATATATTTGATTGAAACAACATTAACCTATTGTGGAAGTGTGGTTGGCACCCGGGGTCAGGGTGCAGGAAGCCCGCAGGACATCTGTCCCCAGGCCCTGCTCTCAAGCAGATGGGCTTCAGAACACACTACTTGTGAAGGTTAAGGACCCCCCAAACGGCTCCCCTAAAACTCTCTGTACCTATGAGACACCCTTCAGGAGGGACGTGCACTGACCACAAGAGCCAGGCAAGAGCCACCCGAGCGTTGGCTCCAGCCAACTCCCGAGGCAGCACCTCAGGCCTGAGTGGAGGGGGAAGACGGGCACTCTGCTGTGTGACTCTGTTCAGAGCTCCCTGGTGTCAGGACTGTTCCATTTCTTCCTCTGCTTTGTCCTGGCTCCCACCCCTTCCCTTCATAGGGGTGGTTCCTTAGGAAATATCTTGCACCTTAGACTCTGTCTCAGAGTCTGCTTCTAGGAAATGTAGCTTCTGACAATAAAAGTCCCTCTGTGAAGACCCCAGTGGGAGGCAGGGGAGCAGCTCAGAGCACCGGGTCTTAAAGAATAGGCTGAGGCACCACTCCATCCCTTTCCTCTCCCCATGCCTCCTACACAGGGAATTAGGAAAGCCTGATTTTCTGAAGCACGTAACACTTCTGAAGATGTCAGGAACTTACAGTATGATTCGACAGTACGCTCGTCACATTTAATAAAAATCAAACATCACTTTTTGTGTTGTTCTTTTGGGGGTAATGGGAATGGTGAGGTAGATTCTCCAGGCAGGACCTCTTCTCTCTCACGTGGGCTGTGGGTAACCCATTTTAAGATTTCCTAAAGAGAGGAGAAGGAAGCTTGTAGTCTGGGTTACCAATGGTTATCTTGGTCTGCAATAGATGACAGTAATAATGAAATACTATTTTAATAGTGAACACTTCTGAAGTACTTGCTGTGTGTCAAAGCTTTTCTAAAGACTGTGTGTATGTTTACTGTAGGGGTCAAGGGTAGTCCACCAAATGTGCCACTTTGGTGTATTGGTTATTTTAAATAAAATTATTTAAGAGACAGCCTATGCAGGAAATACACTCAGATCATCTCCTGACCCCCTTCAAGCTGAAACTAAACCTCCATGTGAAAGGTGCCCTCTGTGTACCAGGAGATAAAGAGGCATCTTTATCACCATAGATAGGAAATTTAGAGCCAAGAAGACTATATAAACAACCCTCATTACTTTTTACTAATTTATTTCCCCAGCCCAAATTCTGTTTAGAATTCCTCCCTAATGGAAGCTCCTGAAGTTGTTTTCTTTGTCCTGTCAATTCCTCATAGATATATTGTCACTTTGTCTAAAAAGTATCAAAACTGCCTTCCTTGGTTATTTTTTTAGCTCTCAATTTTATTGTTGGGTCTCTGTGCTCTTGTAATAAAACTTTTTTTCTCCTGTTAATCTGTCTCATGAAAATTTGATTCTTAGTCTAGCTAGAAGAAGCTTGGCCCAAGGAAAATTTTTTCTTCTGCTTCATTATCCATTTAATCCTCAAAACAACAGCATGGTAGTTATGATTACTATCCTCAATTGAGAGAACAAGAAATGGGATGACAGAGGCTGCTTCGTACTGAATGTTTACTATGAGTGGGTCTTCGAGCTAAGGCATTAAGAAAATAACAAAATATTTCATGTAATCCTGATGTGACCTAGTGATTTATGAATTATTATCCCTTTACAGATGGGGAAACTGAAACTTGGAGAGGTCAAGTAACAAGCTGTAGGGGCCCAGGGCTGGCCTCCCCAAGTCGGGCCACCCCAGCATGAAGATTATTTTGAGTTAAATGCAGTCAAAACCCAGCAGATGCAGGAAAGGCTCTTTACCTCCTCCCTCTACTGCCTAAAAGAATTCAGAAGGAAGACCTGCTCCAGGAAGAGAGCTGTCACCATAGAAAACAACATGGTCATATGACCTGGGTGTGATGGGCAGGGAGAGATGGAGCAAGGCCTGTTGATCAAAGTCCTCTCTACGTCCTATTGATTCTGAATGGCCCAGAAAACATTTGTTGACCAACCGTTGACTCTTTTTCATCTTTCTGTGAATTGCATTTCTTCCTTTGAATTCCCTATCTCTTCTTCTTGGTTGAGGATGACACACACAACTCATTTTGTCTGACTGTCTTTGGAATTTCCATTTCTGTGTAGATTCCTCGTATGCGTAAATTAAATTTTATTTTCCCCTGTAAATCTGTATCACGTCAATGTGATTCTTACTCCAGCTAGGAAGATCTTTAAGAGCAGAGGAAATTCTTCCTCCTTGACAATATCCAAAAAAAAAAAAAAAAAAAAAAAAAAACCANTGAGGTGACCTGTGTCTTGCTGAGGGTTCTCCAGACCACAGACACTTCATCATGAATGGGTGTGGACACTCACAAGCCTCTATCCAAATCCTGGGAGGAGTTGAATGTCACCTCAACCCAGGTTCCTCCTGTCTCTCTCCCCGGCTATGCGGCCCCAGCTTCCATATTAGAGGAAGACTCCTTTATTTTCTACAGTCAGCGAGGAAAAATCTCCCCCTGCCCTTCCAGGTGTTTTGACTTGGTCTAAGAATTAAATTGACGGGAGACAGATAAACAGGAGCAAATCAGATTTAATTACATATGTCCAAGGAATTCACATAGACACAGGATTCCAAAGACAGTCAGGCAAAATCAGGTATATATGTCATCCCGAACTAAAGAGAAGCGCAGGGGCTTGGGACTTCAAAGGGAGGGAAATCAATTCACAGGAAGATGAAAAAGAGTAACTGGTTAACAAATGTTTGGTGGGCCACCCAGGATCAATAGGACATCGAGAGGACGTTGATGCGGCAGGTCTTTCGAGGTTCCTCCTGTATGCCACACGTGGTTCATGGTATAATATGGTTTGCTGTGGGGATAGCGCTCTACCTGGAGCAGGTCCTCCATCTAAATTCTTTTTTTTTAATGTTTTATTTATTTCTGAGAGAGAGAGAGAGAGAGACAGCGTGAGCAGGGGAGGGTCAGAGAGAGAAGGAGATACAGAATCTGAAGCAGGCTCCAGGCTCTGAGCTGGCAGTCAGCACAGAGCCCGACGCGGGGCTCGAACCCACGAACCGCGAGATCATGACCTAAGCGAACGTCGGACGCTTAACCGACTGAGCCCCCCAGGCGCCCCTAAACTCTTTCAAGCAGGTAGGGGGAAGGTGAAAGTTTCTTCCTGAGTCTTTCGGGACTTGATTGTGTTCCGCTTGAAATAATCTGCTTGTGAAAGTGGCACGCTTTGGTTTGGCTCGGGCTTGGCCCCTACGCCACAGTCTCAGAACCTCCTAGACTGAAGAAGGTAAACTCACAAGCTTCCCATCTATAGAATGCCAGCCACACATCAGATCTTAATGCACAGTATTTCTAACTCGTACAGCAACCCTGCAGAGCAAGTGCTGCCGTCACCCCTGTTTTTCTGGCAGGGAACCTGAAGGACTGCGTGTAAGCAGCTTGCTCACCGTTGCTTTCCCAGGAGGCACGGAGGGGCCGCAGGCGGGGCGCCATCCCGGGCTGCCGCGTTTTGCTGTGGAAGGGGGGCCACGGCTCTGTCTCCGCGGAGAGTCTTCATTTGGTCCCAGCTGCAGCTGTGCGTGACGTGCAGCTGCGGCTCTCACTGGCGCGTGTCCCCGACTGGAGCTTGACTGTCTCGTGCCGCACAGGCCCAGTAAGCGTCTCTCTGCTGCAGCAGCTCCTCTCCCTTCAGGTAAAGCCAATGCGGGAGCCGCAGGGACTGACCACCCCCTACTCCTGAGCTGACGGTGCTTTGCAACGATTAGGAAGATGGCGCGTCCTTGCCGCTGTTCTCTGACCCTCCCAAGGCGCTAGCCGTGCTTGGGAAGGGGGCGCAGGCCGGGAGGCGACGGCCCTTGGCGCGCCCGCGCTGAGCGTCGTCGCGGCCAACAGCACTGGGAGGAAGGAACGCAGGGCGGGATGGGGCGCGGCGATGACCTGAGGCTCTCCGGAGTTCTGGGGGCCGCCCCTCTCTTGCGGTGGGGACGGACCGGGGCTCGTAGCGCCATCAGACACGGAGAGGTCGAGGTGTTTTCCGCAGAGACGCTGCCCACGCCAGGGAAATGACAGGCCTTCGTAATAAAGATGGCGGAGGCCCAGGGCTTCCCTGCCAGGGGCAGGGGGGGTCCCTCTGCTAAGCCCCAGAGCCTCGGGGCTCGGAAGTGCCCCCAGGCACGCAGAGGCTCTCTTTAAGGAGGGGAATATTACTGCCCCCCAAAACCCCAAAAACAAAAAGCAACCCTTATGAGGCAGTGTATGAAGTAGAACATAAAAGGGCCAACTTTTAGTAGTGTAAGTTATGTTGTAGATTCAAATCGAATAAATTAACGAATTGTAAACTGGTCAGTGAAAACATTGCTTTTCTCTTTTTTGGGGGGGGCGGGGAGTATCCCCCTCGTTTATTTTTTTGTTTTTGTTTTTAAAGCCTGTTTTTTTTTATTTTCTATTTATTTTATTTTATTTTTTTGTTAGATACTTAGTGAAATTTCTTTTCTTTTTAAATTTAAACCCAAGTTAGTTAACATCTAGTGTAATAATGGTTTTAGGAGTAGAATTTCGTGATTCATCCAAGTGCCCTCCCTAATGCCCATCACCCATTTAGCCCATCCCCCACCCCAAATCCCTCCGGCAACCCTCAGTTTGTTCTCTGTATTTGAGAGTCTCTTATAATTTGCCAACAATGAGGCTTTTCTGAAAATACAAACATTTTAATGGGAGGCATGTATGGCTTTTGTTGACATATGTGCAAGCCAATGTTTCACTTATCTATGTTATTCTATGACATATTATTGAGAAAAATCTGGGTTCATACATATCAACTGTTACAAATTCCAAAAACCGAAAAATGTCTTGCTTTGCAATTTCAAGATATTTTAAAATTAAGAGGACAGATTTATTTTTGGAGTCCACCTTAAAACACACTGACCTGGCAGTTGAGACTTCGGTGGTTTCCAATGATTTTTATGTTGGCAGTTATATCTTTGTTTTTTGTTTTTTTGTTTTTAATGTTTTTATTTATTTCTGAGACAGAGAGACATCGTGTGAGTAGGGGAGGGTCAGAGAGAGAGGGAGACACAGAATCTGAAGCAGCTCCGGGCTCTGAACTGTCAGCACAGACCCCGACACAGGGCTCGAACCCACAAACTGCGAGATCATGACCTGAGCTGAAGTCAGACGCTTAACCGACTGAGCCACCCAAGTGCCCCGGCAGTTATATCTTTGAATGTATTTTCTTTATTTTCAGTTTTAGAGTAGTTAAATTACACTTAAACTAAAAGACCCATATGATTCTCAGGAGCTTGCATTTGGCGTCACTGGCTCAGGCAAGTCAAAGATGTCCTTCATTTTGGATTTTGTGGGTATGTGCTGGGCTGTTCATTACTAACCACCAGCAGATTTCGGAAACTTCACTGGTGACCTCATGCGTAGGCAGCACTGTAGTATGGTGGTCAGAGCATGGGTTTTGTTGTCGGACAGACCTGGGTCTGAATAGGAACGCTGCCACTTAGTAGTTTCTGTAAGTCACTGTTTCTCTGCCCTTCATTTCCTCATCTGTGGAAGGGAAGTGGTGTCACCTAAGCAGCATGATTCCTGTGGGGATGAAATGAGAGTATGTATTTAAAGCTCTCAGCCCAGGCTTTGGCATTTACAAAGTACTTTTGAAGGAGAGTGGGGCTGCCAAGGGCTGAGTGCTGTGTGGACTCCAGGACATCAGTATCCTTTAGAGGCTCTCCTATACCAGCTCACATGTCCCCCGAGCTCCAGACTCACATGTACAGTGTATAGTGAATTTGTGTGTCTAGTAGCAGCTGAAACTCAAGGAACAAACAGAATTTAGGATCCCATCCCTCTTAATGCTGTGTACCCCCAGATCATATTATTCTCCTGGTTAATGACCTTAAAATAGTATCAGCTTTCCTTACCAGGACCTATGACCTTGGACTCAAAAATGAAGTCCACAGACCAGGTGTCTCTCCTGGAGCTTGTTAGAAATGCAGACACTCTGCCCCTCTAGAATCAGAAGCTGCTTTTCAGTAAGATTCCTGGCAATTTTCCTGCATGTACTGTTTGAAATGCACTGAGCCCACCTCATGCTGACCCCCTCAAGGGTTGTGCTTCTCCCAGCATAAGATACCCAGCACTATGAAAGCCTGGACCCCAGTCTCTCCCCCACCTGGATCCCTTTCTGTGAATGAAGGGTAGTTAAATGTCTGGCTATTCAGATGGTTGATTTAGCATCTACAAGAGGTAGCTCTGGGCTCAGATCTGGGTAGACAGGCTTCCCACTCCTGTTAATGAGCCCCCATGTTGACTTTTCCCAGGCAGACCCATGGGCAGGAACCCTCCCATAGACACGTGGCTAGTAAGGACCCCCACGCCTCTTGCTCACGTCTCAGTTCTCAGCCTTGGTCCACCCTGAACCAATCCATCAATGAAGACTATCAGACAGACAGACATTTGGGCTGTGTTTTGGTGTCTGATGGTGGCAGAAAAGGATTTCTAGTGCCTCGGGGTCAGCAATGTCAATCCCAGAAGCCACACTGGGAAGCAGTTTGAATACATGGATAGCTGCCTGGAGGCCCAGGGGGCAGTGGAAATACAGTATCACTGAGGATTTTACTTTTTTGACCTAAGTGGGGAGTGACCTTCCTTCTAGCCCAGGGGCTTACTGCTACTAAAATGGATAGCAGTCACTCACCTCTATAGAGAATGGGATCAACATTTTGGAACCAACCAGAAAAGCAAAAACCAGCTGGCAGTCAGCAAAGTACATCCTCTCATCCCATGCCCTAGTGAGAACTTGACAGGGGACTCTGGGCCCCGTAGCAGCTGGTCTCTCCCCAGTGGCCTGGAGCTCTGAACAGTAGGATCTCCCAGGCAGAAGAGACTTGGAAACTCACACCTCCTATGACAATGGCGGCTCTTGATGAGGGGATAGTCACCTGAAAAAGCTCCCTCCTGAAGTGTTTGAGGCACAGTGTGCATGGCCACCTTGACAGACTCGATGAACAGCAGAGGAAGGTCTGTTCCTCCAGGGCCTGTGTGAACATCTGCTTGGGACCCCTGGGTTCCCTGCCTGGAACACAGGTCCATGGGGAGACAGGCCTGCACACGTTTGATCAAGTTGACAAGACATTGGAGTCCGGTGTGGCTCCATGTAGCTGCTATGAGGGCTAAGGAGCTCAACCCAACACTGGCTGCCAGAAATCGCTGGACACAGTTCTATGGCCTGGCCTGGCAGCGTCAGCCACAGCTTGGCTATGGGCCAAAGAGCACTAGCTGGGAATGGGGAGGCGAGCCCCAGGAGCCAAGGATTCCTGGGGCTTAGGACATTCTCTCCCCCTCTCCTTCCCCCTGTGATTTCCTCTTCCTAAATGGATTCTGTCCTGATTCCTTTTGGTCAATACTTTGCATGCTTTTCTCTCTCATGTCTCTCTTTTACCAGCCACCTCACCAGGCAGAAATGCTCTCCCTTTTCCAGGCCCCTTAGCCACCATCCATGTTTCACGCTGTTGAACTCTTGATTCAAGTCCTGGCCCCTCCTTGAACTTATTCCACGGGCTCCAGCCCTGGAGCTTCACTTCTTTGCCTCTGAGTGCCTCCCTCTGTCCTAGTGGTGTTCCATTTCCCATGTGCTGGTGTGGCTCTGACATGACTGTGTGACCTCAAGGTCGGTGGCTCTCTGTGTGTAGTCAGTTACACTCATGAAGCATTCCTGGCTCACCTGGTACCCTGGACATGCATAGCAGTGTGTGAGTAGTGTGTGTGTAACATACTTTGCCTTTAATGACTTAAAGTCTGGGAGGAAGGATAAATCATGTCACAAATGACTGAAGTGGGAATATGACAAATGGTAGACACAAGACATGAGGATTCAAAGGAGAAGAAGATTGGGAAGGGGTGGGAAGAGCTGCATCGAGCCAGGGACCCCTGGAGTAAGTCTTGGGGGGTGCAGGGAGCTTCATCTAGAATGAGCACTGGAGGCAGGAGGGACCTTTTGGGAAGAGAGCTGCTTGTGCAAAGGCACAGAGGGCAGAAAGCATAGGCTGTCCTGGGGAAGCACCGTTTCCTCTGGGCCTGAGGCCCTCAGTGTGGCACAGGGGGCTGGGCCAGCACAGCCTGGCCCGTTTCTATGTGCTCCAGGAGGTCACCAGAACCAGGCAGGGAATGTGGCCGACTGGGGATGCCCATGAGGACTTGGTAGTGGTGGAAGATGAGTGTGGAAGCTCTGTGCTGTGGCTGCACCTGAGTTCTCATGGTCCCCACCCCAAGCACTTCTCATTCCTGAAGCCAGTGCCCCAGTGAAGCTGTGGGGGCGTCCAACCTAGACCACAGCACCCAGTGCTGAGAATGAGGGCAGGCTCAGTGATGGGAACATGCACCAGCTTTCTTGACTTGTATGACTTTATTTTCCCTCACCCCAAAGCATATCAGACAGAAATCAGCACAAGCCAAGGTCCAGGCTCTGAAAGAAATCTGGGTGTTGCCCAAAAGGACCATGTCATAAATCCGAGCACATGTTTCAGGCCCCGGTGGCCCCTGAGACACCCACTCCTTCCTACCAGGAGTGAATGGGTTAACCTGGTCGTGCTCTCCATGGAGAAGGCACTCCTGCAAATGGCCACTGCAGCATCTCGTGTGACTCAGCGCGTCCCCAGGCCGGGCCGACACCCTTCTGTACACCTGCTGCCATCTGCCACCTGGAGGAGCAGAGACAGCTCCCATTCCAGGTCTTCAATCCTCTGAGCCAGGTGGGCTCTTCTCACTTCCAGCATCAGGGCCTCCTCTCTCTTCAAGGCCCAGGTCCCCAGATTCTCTCCATCCGGGCCACCGGCCTCTGCCGGGTAGGGTCTCTCTTCTTGCCTCATGCCAGGGAAGATGTTGGGAACCTCCTGAACAGGACACAAACAGGAAAAGGAGATGTGACTCCGGAGAGTTGTAAGTTCACTCTTTCCTGCACGCACCATGTGATACTGGTATCACTCCCGTCACTCTGACAGTCTCTAGGCATTAACACCCAACCAAATACTTGAGAAGATGCCAACAACTTACCTCCAGGGACTGACCTCACAGCTAACTAACAAAGACATAGTGTTTCCTGAGTTTATGTTGCTACATTAATGCACAACAACTAATTATATCGTTTCACAATCATCATGGTTAATAATTTGGAATAATTACTGAATAATTAAATCTTGCTGTATTTTATAGCCCCTCAGCTCATCCTGTTTTTTCCTTCCTTAATACCAGAGATATTTATGTAATGTCTTTTTAAGCCTGAGGTTGCCCTGTTACTTTATCCTCACCAAATCACCTGAGCCCCTCAGTGCAGTCAATGATGGTCCCTTTGCATGGTCCTTCCACAGTGTCACAGCTTCCGATCTGAAATGGAGGGTGGCTGCTCAGAGACCCCACAGCTCAGTGTGACTTTTTGGGGAAGAGCTCAGAGAAGGAACAGTAGGGTCCTCTTGGGCCGTCACACCCAGAGACTCTCCTAGTTGTGAAGAGGGGATTCCCTGGTGACACAGGCATCCTGGCACACAGATGCCCACGCTGGGAAACCCGGAGAGAGAAGGTGTCTCTGCATGCTTTTCCACCACCCAGGGTCCTGCCTGTGTGTAGCAACGCAGCAAGGCAGGGAGTAGGGTGAGATGAAGGAGGCACTGGCTAAGTGCAAAAGTTAAGAGTATACCAAAAAAGTCAAGTCAAGAGAAATGATATTTTAACACAGTATTAAAAATCTCCAAGTAGCAAACTAAGGCCCACAAGCTGGCTGCCTGCTTTGGTGAATAGAGTTTTATTGAGCTCAGTGCAGATACAACTGGACTATTCCCTTTTGTCTCTTGTCTTTGTCCCCTCCACCCTTTCCTATATTGATACCTTCAGAGACTCAAATTAGGATGGGGAAGCAATCTAGCTGAATCTCATGGAAAAGTCCTGGTTCCAGAACCATGTACCACTAGTTATGCTACATCTAAACCGCTATTTTTGTGCTCCCTTTTCATGCTCTTCCTCAGTCTTTCCAGGCTATCAATTTAACAGGTCTTCCCTGTTTCTAGAAGTACTTACCAAACCAAGCAGGCAAAACCAAACTTTGGCTGGTGGGCTTTCTGGTCCCAACCTCTCCTATGCGGCCCTGTGACTCTGTGGGTCCCACACTGTGAGACCCAGCTATCTGTGGGCCCCTCAGGAGGTGAGGCAGTAGTCTGCTGAGCTTACCACAAACGTACTGCCTTCACTTGGGGGCGGTTGGCCTGGTTTGTCCTTTTCCTTCTGGAGTTCTAGGGCGTGAGCAGTGAGCTGGAAGAACTCCTCATTCAGCTCATCCAAAGTGTCTTCCACCTGCCATATCTTTCTCTATAAACAAGGGACACATGGGCTTCATTACTTTCACTTTTATTCTTATTTCATTGCAAATCCATTGGGCTCCTGTTCCATGACAGGCAGTGGGATTAATACCGGACATACAGAGTTGAAGTCAGGTCTTCTCTCAAAGAGCTAAGATCTAAAGGCAAGTAAACTCAGGTGTACAATCCAATAGAATAAAGGCTATCGTGGATGGGGCCACAGGAGCAAGAATCAGGATGCCTCATTCAGGTAGGTATGACCAGGGAGAACTTTCTTAAAGAGGGCATATCTCAGCTAAGTGTTACTGATTAACAAGAATTATCTGGGTGGACAATGGAAGAAAGGCATGCTAGGCAAAGGGAACAGCATGTATGAAAACATAGAGATATGAGAGAGAACAGGGAACATTCATCTGTCAGTCCATCCATGTGTCCATCCACTCATAAGTAAAGAAAACCTTATTGATCATTCGGTATGTGTCAAGCCAATAATTAGTTCTAAAATTCCATTAGTGAACTTCCTTGGGGTTTACAGTCTATCAAGAATGGCAAACCAAAAACAAGGAATTATGAGTGATGAGTATTACCTATGGGTTGCTGTGTGAAGGTTGCTATGGAAGTAGTCAAAGCTCAGTTTGGTTGTAGCATGGAATTTGTTTGGAAAAGTGGAAGGAGGTGATGCTGGAGAAATGGAGGTAATGTGGGAGCTAGAGAGAGTGGTACACAAAGGGCCTTGTGTGCTAGTCTCAGCTACAATGGCGGAGGCTTTCTTATTAATAGTATTTGATTTTTAGAGAGTGCCAGTTAGCCCAGCTGGAAAACAGCTTATTTTCAGACTCTTGTAGATCGAGATTACCATATGAACACATTTTGGCCAATGAGATGTAAAAGAAAATTGCTGAAAGAATGAGTTCTAGAAAACATCTTTAAAAAGAGAGTTGACTTTAGAGTGCCTGGGCGGTTCAGTCAGTAAGCGTCAACTCTTGATTTCAGCTGTCATGATCTCATGATCTGTGGGATCAAGCCTCACATTGGGCTCTCTGCTGACAGCAGAGCCTGCTTGGGATTCTCTCTCTCCCTCTGTCTCTGCCTCTCCTGTGCTCATACTCTCCCTCCCCCCCTCAATAAATAAATTAATAAACTTTTAAAAATAAAATAATAAAAATAAAAAGAGATCTGACTTGGTCAGCCTGCCCCCTTTCATCTTCCTGTATGTGGCATGTGAGTATTTTTCCTTAAAGGCTGAGGTGTTAACTGCTACCTTGGGTGGGTGTTGAGGTCATGAGGCCATTTATGGTGGGAAGTGGTCCCCATTTGCCTGAGTAAAGTCTGGACTCAGGAAGTGGCTCTCTATTCTCTGAACTTGAATTAAAAACCTGCATCTGACTTGAGCACATGGCCCATTGCTGAGCAGGCTTGTTGCTCAGAGCTGAGGTTGGAAAAGATACGATATGAGAAATTAGAACCATAGGGCTGAGCACACTATTAGGAGGCCAGATTGGGCCGGGGGGCTAGGAAGCTAACCTCCCAAGAGTACTGGAAGAAGCAAACCCCAAGTATGCAAGTGGAGATGATCACAGTTGCCCCACAGGGAGGCCTACATAGAGGAAAATTCCCCTGAAGATGCTTGTGAAATGAAAACACAAAATATGGAAGGTAATCCAATGGCACAAGAACTAGCTGACCTGATGAAAATACCCCCAAGAAACTGGAAATAACAGTGAGATCTGAGCATGACTGTCATATAAGCATGAGAAGGAAGATGAAAGAATAGAATCCATAAAGCAAGCACAGGAACATTATACAGAGAAAGAAATCTAGAAATGAAAACATATGAAGAGAATAACGTGATTGATGACTTACGTATAGACCCAGTTGTAGTGAGTTTGTAGAAACTTATGAGGAAATCACCTGGAATGTGGAACTGAGAGGCAAATAGGTAGGAAACATAAAGGAGAAATGAAGAAATACAGAGGTAGAAATTTTAAATGTTGTATAGCAAAATCCATTAATAGATAGATGGTGGTTTTGCCTATACATTTTTCCAAGTGTCTATATAGTGTGTTCATTTTGCCATCTTATTGGACACCAAGATGCCTTCATGAACTGTCAGCTGCTTGAGCAGGGGTTGAGTTTGTCATGTCTGTGGATCCCCAGCTCCCTCACACTCAGCTGGTCTCCTATAAATGCTGGGTTGAAAAGGATGAGGATCTCCTTCCCTTTCCTCATTCATGCTTCTGAACTAGGTCAGGCAGCATAATACAGAAGAAAAAGCACAAGTGGACAGAATGGGATTTCACACTCTCGGACAAAGTTACCCTCCTCTCTGAGGTTCAGTTTCCACAGGTGAAGAATCAATGTCTGTCTCAGAAGGCTGCTGTGAGGTTCAAATGCATGTGTGAAAGCGACCAGCACAGGTCTGGCTCACAGGAAGATCTAACAAATAACACCTTTTCTGTCTGCCCCTCTTGGGCACTGATATGCATGGGGATGATGGGTAAGATCGTTACTATCCATTTTGGATACCGAGGGTTTCCCATGTCCTATAGCTCCATTGTGTCATGGACTGTCATCATATCTGCTATTTCACCTTCATGAAGAAGGAAAGGGAAAAAAACATCCCTCTATAGAAAGAATTTCCCAGTCTGTCCCCACCCTGGTTTGTATGAGGGACTCATGCCAGTAAAAACTACCTCTATACTGGTGTCACTTGTTTTAAGTGAGTGATCAGAAACTGGAATTTTTGAGGAGATTCCATGGACAAAACGCTATGTTTCATAGGCTTTTTTCCCCCCATTTCCATTCCCATTACTATCAGATCAGCCCTAGTATCTTTCGATTAAAAAGAAATGAAAAACATATTTGCAAATGACATCGGATAAAGGGTCAGTATCCAAAACCTATAAGAACTTATCAAACTCAACACCCAAAAAACAAATAATTCAGTGAAGAAGTGGGCAGAAGACATGAATAGACACTTTTCTAAAGAGGACATCCAGATGGCTAACAGACTCAATATCATTCATCATCAGGGAAGTACAAATCAAAACACAATCAGATGCCACCTCACACCCACCAGAATGGCTAAAAATAACAACTCAGGAAACAACCAATGTCAAGGATGCAGAGAAAGGGGAACACTTTTCCACCATTGGTGGGAGTGCAAACTGGTGCAACCACTCTGGAAAGCAGTGTGGAAGTTCCTCAAAAAGTTAAAAATAGACCTGCCCTGTATCCCAGCAATTGCACTAATAGGTATTTACCCAAAGGATACAAAAATACAGATTCGAAGGGGCACATGCACCCCAATGTTTATAGCAACACTATTATTTTATTAAATAATAATTTAAAAAGAAAAGAAGAAGTCAGAAGTATGTCAGAACAAAAAAAACCTCCCGACTTTTGTTTTTCTCATTGTGAAAGGTATCCCTGGTTCAGTGTAGACTATTAGTAAATATAACATTTAAATATATAAACAAGTACATTAATATCATGATAACCCGCTGAGGTGGACTGCATTGAAGGCCCTACTTTACACCCTCTGGGCCTGGGCCCTTCGTCATGTTCTTCTGCCGTGCCCTCTCATGGTGGGTGGACATTTTTCTCACAATTTGAAGCTGATCTCCTTTGGCCATTAAGATAGGCAGAAGTCACCTGATGACAGTTTTGAGCCTGGGACTCAAGAGGCCTTTTGTGATTCTGCCAACACCTTAAGAAGGACATGTCCGTGGCACCTGGGGGCTCAGTCAGTTGGGTGTCCAACTTTGGCTCAGGTCATGATCTCACAGCCTATGAGTTTGAGACCCTCGTCACTCACACTTTGTCTCTCTGTCTCTCTCAAAATAAATAAATAAAAAATAATAAATAGGTAAATAATAAACATAAAAGAAAAAAAGAAGGACATGTCCAGGCTAGCCCGCCGGCCCCGGGAGGAGGAGGAGAGACTTTGGATGCACAGCTGCCCCCAAACAGGGTCTCAAGCAAGCCCAGTCTGGAGCCGGGACTCAGGTGAAATGCAGACCCCCAGAACTGTGGGGTGGGCCCAGACCGGATCAGCTGAGCCCCCAGACATCCGCTGTGGAGAATTTGTGTTACTGGTCCTGCAGCAAGAGGAACCGATACTCAGTAATCATTCTACATTCCAGGTCTTCTCATTTCAGTTTCTCTCTCTTCCCCCAAGCTGCTCTCACTCCTACTTTTATGTCCCTCTCTGTTTCCCAAGTGCCTTTTTAAGAATATATACACCCACATGTGAAATCATGCCATATGTGCAATTCTCTATTTTCATCTTTTACCTTAATAACATTGAAAATCCTCTATAACTGTATTTTTTATAAAGGCATTAGTATTTCTGATAGAGCTCTACCAGAATTCAGGCAAACCCTTATATTATCAGAAATTTAGATTATCTCCATTTATTTTTATATTGTAAAAAATTTCAATGTCCTTGTTTCCTCATATTTGCCTGTATTTAATAATTTTTCCCTTTAGAGAGATTCGTAGGATTGGAGATACTGAGTCAAATGGAACGAACATTTTAAAGACTTTTGACACAAACTGACAGATTGCTTCCCAGGAAGGTTTTAAGTTTTTACCCTCAACCAGCTGGATGTGAGAGGGACTATCTCTTTGATTCTCACAAACACTTAGTACTTTAGTTAAATGTTTTAGGTAGATTTAAATAAGTGCATCTAGTTTAATTAATATTTCTCTGATTCTTTGAACATTTTTCATATAATTTCACATGTCTGTATTTTCTTTCTCTTAGGGCCATTTACACATTTTTTTCCCCTCATATAGCAAAAGTATCTGTTGATGGTAAATTCTGACCTAGAGAATCCTGTTTTATATTATTATGTGATCATACCTATGTTGCTTTCCTTTGAGATTTTTTTTTTTTTTTTACCATTGTTTTGAAGACTCTTTTAAACCTTCACAGGCTTCTACCTCTTGCCCTTGTGAATATTATAGATGCAAGGGCCTGGGACAGCACCCCTCCCCTACCAAGACAGGCCATGTTTGCATGCAGATTATGCCAAGTTTAAAAAAAATCAAGGCTCTAAGGACTTGACCCTCCCCCACAACCACCCAAAATAATTTAGATAGAGGACCTGCTCCAGGAAGAGAGATGTCATCATAGAAAACTACATTGTGATATGAGCTGGGTGTGGTGGACACGGAGGAATGGAGCAAGGCCTGTTTGATCAAAGTCCTCTCTGTGTCCTATTGTTTCTGGATGACCCAGCAAACATTTATTGACTGAACATTTACTCTTTCATCTTCCTGTGAATTGCATTTCTTCCTTTGAATTCCCTACCTTCTTCTCCTTAGTTCAGGACATACCTCATTTTGTCTGACTGACTTTACAATCTCATGTCTGTGTGGATTCCCCATACATATGAAATCAAAGTTGATTTTCTCTGTTAATCTCTCATGTCAATTTAATTCTTAGTCCAGCTAGAAGAGTCTTGAAAGACAGAGAAAAAAAATGATATCCTCCCCTACTTGGACAATCAGTGAGTACTTAGTGAGTGATTTTCTTGGCCAGTATTCTCTAATTCTAATTTCTTTTTCTACAAAATATCACTTCTGGTCATGTTTTCTCCACCCCTGTATTTGATTTCTGGACTCCAGAATCACATACAGAGTGTAGGTAATAAGCAGGGTTGAAAAATGGGACGATCGGACAGCTCAGAATTCTTGGAGGTGGCAATGAGAGGCTGGAGGAGGTGGTGGTCCGTAGCACTCCCTGAGGTGAAGAGGACCTTGGTCACAGAGCCAGGATCCTACCTGCATCTCGGGAAAGGCTTCATGTCTGTGTCCAGCCCCAAGGATCCACAACCTAGAGCCTGGCCCCTCTGTACCTCCTTCTTCGGCAGCGTGCTGGGGAAGCTGTCCTGGCCCCAGGTCCTGCTGGAGGCTGGGAAAACGGAATGAGAGACACCTATTTAGGCCTCTGCTGCCCGATAGTACATCTCCCCAACTAGAGAAAAAGAACATATTGGCCACCCTTAACTCCTCCCTGAGGAGTCTGGGATTAGAGAAGAATGAGATTATTGACATGACAGAGAAACTGATAGACTCCCTGAAGCTGTACCCACACAGCCATCCCTGCCTCAGCAGGTAAGTGACTTCTCAGTGACAGGTACAGAATATGCCACCCAGAAACATTCCAACTTGGCATATTGATTATTTTGAGCTGAAGGCAATCGAGAAGAAGCAGACACAAGGAAAGATCTCTTCCCTTACCTTATTTGCCTAAAAGCAGGACATACATTTTAAAGGTGTCTTCCTCCCTTCTCTAGGAAGGACAGAAGTTAATCACCAAGGTAGCTCTAGATTTTTATCAGCCTGGAGTTGGCACCAAAGGAATTTACACAAAAGCCTTGCTAAAACCAGCCCTTATCAACCACCACAACTTATATATTATAATATATAATCAATATATTATATTTACCTTCTCACAATTTGACACCCTAGAAACTCAAAGATAATTTCTTTTGTCTTGTAGCCTCTCTAAAAATTTATCGTTATTTTATTAAGATGCTGCGTAAGCCCAAGTTCTCAACACTGTACCTTCCTTTACTCCTCACCGAGTGCTTTCATGTGTATTGCCATGTGCATGTTAATGCTCATCTTTTGTTAGTTTAATTTACTGGGCTCCAGCCAAGGACCTAAGTTTGGCAGAAGAAAGGAATTTTTTTCTTTCCCTATATCAGGCTGGTTGTGCCCTGTGAGGGCTGTGTCTGTTAGGGCCCCCCTAACCGGCGTTCCCTCTGTGGCCCAGTAACTGCCTTGTGCCCTCACCCTTCAGGCCTGGGATGGGGAGATGTTGGCCCAGTACTACTGCTCCAGGGAACTGTGTTAGCCTTTGTGGTAACATGTATCTGCCCATACCTTTATATATCCTCCCTTATTACATTCCTCTCAAATTGTCCATTTAGAAGGTGCCTGCTTCCTGTTGGGATCCTGGTCAATACACTGCTATATAGTTCACATTCCCTTTGGGAAACCCAATTCTCAATCTCAGTTTCTTGAAATGAGGGGGTGGACTGTCTCCAGTGAGCCTTTGGGCCTCTGGGACTGGTTGCAGTTCATGAGCCGTATCTGAGCTTTCTCACCTCCATGTTTTTGTCAACACTGTTCTCCAGGAACATCCTTCCTCAATGTCTCTGCCAGTTAGGACCCTACCCTTATTTTAAAGCCTATTTTAAAGGATACATCATCACACAACCTTGCAGACATCTTTAAACCTCTACAGCCTTTTATTACAATCACTTGTTCTTCTTGATTCCTTCAGCTCTGTATCAAAGATGGCAATAAATATCTGTTGAGTGAAATTATCCTCAGGTTGTAGGTCATGACACTGGCTGGAAAGCCTGGGTGGCTCAGTCAGTTAAGCATACAACTTTTGATCTCAGCTCAGGTCTTGATCTCAGGGTTGCGAGTTCAGGCCCCATGTTGGACTCTGCACTGGGTGTGAAGACCACTTTAAAAAAAAAAAAACTCTATCATGTAAGTTAGCCTCTCTGAAACCCAGTTCTCTCATGTTTAAAATGGAGGTATGGGTGCCTGGATGGCTCAGTCGTTTAAGTAATTGACTTTTGATTTTGGCTTAGCTCATGATCTCACAGTTTGTGATTTTGAGCCTGGCATCAGGTTATGCAATGACAGTGTGGAGCCTGCTTGGGATTCTCTGTCTTTCTCTTTCTGACCCTTCCCCCAGCTCTCTCTCTCTCTCTCTCTCTTTCTCTCTCTCCCCTCCTCAATAATAAAATAAACTTAAAAAATAAAAGTAAAATGGAGCTAGCAATAGTATCTACCTCATAAAGTTATTGTGAGGATTAACTTAGATAGCAGATAAAGTGCTTGCCTTAGGAGCAGTATATACAAAGCATTCAATATGACTACTACCAATTGTTATTAAAAGGGGATGAAAGGAGGAACAGACCATGAATCCAAATTCATGGAGAGAAATCAAGTCTACACAAGCAAATAAATCCATCTTAGCCTCTTGGTCAACTTAGAGGAAGAACAAGGAGCCCACGTGACTACACCCCAGAAGAGACGGTATATCAGAGGGAGTGTTGGAAGGAGGTGACCCTTAAACTCTAGGGTCAGCCAGAGTGAATGTGACCTCATTCCCATGGGTGGGAACAAACCCAGTAAATGACATGAGTTCTGATGAGATGACTCAAATCAGTGAACCTCTTGGTAAACCAAGGTAGCTGGGGCAATGGGGGAAATTATTATGGGCAGAGCGTCCTGAAGCCTTCAGCTGGATTTGAGTGGTTAAGGCTTTAAATCAGGTGTTGGTTATGAAAAATAAGATTCTCAGTATTAGGAGCTAAGAGCCACACCCACAGAATGTAGCTGCTGTGTGTAAGCTTTGGAGCTGATGTCTGTCCCCACCTTGTACTTTGGTGCTCCTCATCCAAGGGGGGAGGCTGTGGCTTCAGGGGCATCTTACTTGCCAGTTGAAGGTTTTGCTGACAGGTAGGAAGAGGCTCTTCACCAACCTGAACAGAGACCTTAGAAGAACAAATAGTCCTGTAACTTTCCTTCAGTTCCAGGCTCAGTAAAGAACAGTAATGGACAAGGGCATCATTGCTGAACTGAGATATGAGCACCTGCAGTGATCTGAGCTTGGGATCCTGTGTCTGGGTGTGGCCAGGTACCAGCGACTGCATGGTGCTCCCGGGGGCCCCGAGGGTCTGCTCAGTAGCAGGTAACACCTGATAGATACCATGGTCTCCCTTCTCTGTGCCCTTACAGGCGCCTCAGGAACACACGTCACTGTGATGGGCTCTTCCCTGTTCCACTAGGGTGTGCCAGCCAGAGACTCCTGAACAGAGGCCCTCTGGGTCTTTCTTCCTTTGACATGCTGCTCTCGGGGTGGGATCCATGAATCGTGCTTCCCTTCTAAGCTCTGTGTAAGAGGCCAGATCAACAAGGGCCTGGGGAGATTGTCTCTGACACATATCTTGGTGGAGATAAATAGCTGAAAACAGGGGTAAACCCAGGAGCACAGGCAGCACACTCTGGTTTTCTAGCAGAGTGCAGAGCCACCCGAAGAGTGTGAGGCCCAAGTGTATACGTGTGTGTGGTGTATGTGCATGTGCATGTACGCATGAGTGTGTGTAGTATGTAAGTATGAATGTGCGCATGTGTGTGATGTGTGCATGTATGTGTGCGTCTGTGACTGGTGCTTTGTGTGTGTAAATGTGCACATGTGTGCGGCTGTGGTGTGTGTGTGTGTGCGTGTGTGTGTGTGTGTGCATGGCAAATGAGTCTCCGCGAGGTGGGGGTGACAGTGAAGCTGTCTGAACACACAGCTACGCTCTGTTGCCCTGGTGAGCGTTCACCTTTCTGCTGGCCCCAGATGGTTGCGCATGTGCATGAGAGAGTGCCGAAGCCAGCGCCACAATCGCTCTGTCAAGCTCGGGCTGAAAGCCCAGGGGCGTGACGCTGGGGGTGCAGCCTGGGGAAGGAGAACATAGAGAACAGCCTCAGACACAATCATCTCATCTGACCACAGACATCCCACTTCACATTTCCTTGACTTTTCTCCGTTTTGAAGCCTTGTGTGTGAGCTTCTTGCCTTTTTATCCACTTTTACCTTTCATCCCAGCACCTGCTTCTGTCTCTCCTTCCTTCAGGCAGTCTCTCCAATGTGCTAATATATGCAGATTGAACCTTGAAGGACACATTGTGGTTTTTTACATGTGAGTAGTTAAATTTTTATCCATAATCTCTTCCCTCTTTATACATCTTCTTTTTTTTTTCTTTTATTTTTTGTTTTCTAGCTTTACTGTGTTGTCATTAGCGTAACACCGTAAGTTTAAGATGTGCCACGTATTGATTTTAAATTCAGAAATGTTCAAAGGTATACCTATCTTTTATCACCATATCTACTCTGTTACTTCTGACTGCTTGAACACTTCTACGTGCTGTGTTTCGCTTGTGGGTCCCCTGGGCCACTTAGGACACCCACTGCCAAGCCCCACGCTATGTTGGGGCTCACAGCCTGCAGTCTCCAAGAACTGCACTATGACTTGCTGAAATAGCCACCCACAGGGAACCTGATGGGCTACAGGATAGTTTTTTGCCAAAGTATTATTTAATTGTTTTCTTCTTTGGAATTTGCTAAACTTTCATCACATAATTTTTTAGAAAAATGTGTTCCCCATCAAAAATAGTGCAAGCCTCTACCTTCAGTTAGCAATAGCTAACTTCTGCACTCAGCTCCTACCAGTGCCCTCGGAGAGGATCTTTGGGACATGGGGTTTTACAGCTTTGTCTCAGGCAAATTTCAGATTTTGTCTTTCTCATTCTCATGATCAGTTGGCCAGATGTCCCAGCCCAGAAGTTTAAGAAGAGGGAATGGTTTCAGAGAAGGTCAAGGAAAGCTCTTAATAACACTGCTCCATCCCTGGGGTTTCATAGACCACATATGCAGCAAGCACACCAGGGGGGGTTCTGGCATCTGTCTGACCTGCTCCCCGACTCCTCTTCCCTAGTGCCATTGAGGACAGATGGCTCTCTTATTCTAGGGCTGCCATCATGGAAAAAGTAAACAAGTGATACAGCCTTGCAGAAAACAGCCTGGTGGCCCCCTTCTTACCTAGACTGGCCTCCCTTGGGCACTCGCAGGGAGGGAGAGGGGCCAGGAGCGAAGGGACATCAACACTTGCCACTTATAACATGGAGGCAGGGTCACCCACCATGGCAGCTAGAGCTGTGTTTTACTTAGTAGCCCAAACACAGGGACATCAGGCCATTCAGGGGTAGCTTGGAGACCACATACCCAGAGCTGCCATCTGCTAGACCCAGGACCATGCTCAGTTTCGGGCTCTCTGATACCTGAGTGTGGCTCTAAGTCAGAGCATGTAGTGAGGCCCAGGGATGTCCCTCCACCCTCAAGGCCTGCCTGAGGACTCAGAGTCCAGATGGAAACTGAACACATGTTTCTTTGCAGTAAAGCTCGACACCCAGGTCCTAAAGGAAGAAGGCTTTACAGGAGTTTAGACTCTTGGGGGTGGCGGGAGTATTTCAGAGTATGGGCTGTCATGAGAGGGGCTTCCACGGGGTCCACAGAAGAGCAAATGAATTTTCACCCACAGACTTGGGAGGCTGCTGGGATTTGGGGCAAGTGGACTTTAGCTTCCCATAGCTTACTTTTTTGAACAGATGGAACTTTTGCGAGGAGCATGTATTACATACGCCATTTAGAAAAATACAGATAAAGGTATAAACCAGGGAGACTCTCAAAAGCTGTAGGGCCTTTGTTACCCTGGTACCCTACACAAGGCCAGCCCTAAAACAGTGGTGGACATGGCCAGAAGGAAAGCTGGACAGACATTGCTCTGCCATGTGTTATCTGAGTCTCCTTCTCCTCTGGCAAATCAGGTCCCTTCCTGGGCCCAGGACCATCTTCTGTCATCAGAATATGCTGTCCAGGTATGACACAGGGGTGCTAAATGCCAAGTGAGATGCCCAGTTAGGTGCTATACAAAGTCAGAGTTACTATTATGACTTTCCACCTGCCATCACGGTCCCGCACCTGAGCACCTGCCTCTCACCTAGAGGAAGCTGCCAGGGCCCCCTGGGTGAAGTTGCAGTGTGGAGGCCCCACAATTCATCACTCTGCTCGGTGTCTGTTCTGGCGGCAGCTTTGGCCTCCACCTCAGGGTCTCCATCCTTGCCCAGTGCTTGCCGCTCAGTTGTGCCGAGGTGCTGCAGAAAGTCCTGGAAGAACCAGGGCTGGGTCAGTCTACAGGTTATGAGTGCCTTTCTTGGTTAAAGCTGTTTCCAGAAGTGGGTGAGTGGGGCCCCTGTGTTCTGGGGCGGTAGGGATGAGGGTGGCTTGGTTGTTTGGGAATTACGGCTGACCTGGAGCCCCTGGAGCTGCTGGCTGGCGCCCCTGTAGAAGGCCAGTGCCTCGCTCCTGTGCTTGCTCAGCTGGGCTGCCACGTGTAGGCTCTGGTCCTCTAGCTTGTCGTAGAGAGTACGGACGCTGAAGTCCTCCAGAGTCTCCAAGGAGAGTGGTTCTCCTGTAGGAGGGAGGCTTAGACAAGACTGGGATGGGGCAGGAGATGGGCGTGGCTGCGCAGCTCCCCCCTCGCTTCCAGGGTTTTGCCGGCTGGATGCGCGGACAAATGCGNCGGGAGGCAGCAGTGGCTGTGGAGGGAACTTCTGTGTGAGGGGGACAGACCAGGGGCCCTGCAGCCTCTGTCCGTCTGGCTTGGTGTCACACCGACTTGCGTGGTGGGCAGTGCCTCCCTTTGGTTGAGGGTGGGTCTCACTGGCCTGGAAAAGCCACCAGCTCCTTGAGGAGGCTGTTTTCTGGGCCCTCCAGTCCACGTTTGGCTGAATAACCTTTGTCCCTTTCCTCCACTTGAATTCATCTCACTGTCCCCATGTCGCCTTAACCACCCTGTGCTCCCCTTTGACGGCTCTCGCCCCACCTGTCCCCACGGCTCTGTGGACTCCTATTTAGCGTCAGGTGTCCCACAGTGCCCGGCAGACAGCAGAGGGTCACTAAGTGCTCGTCTGGCTGAGGTGCCTCCTCTAGGCTTCTGGCTGAGTGTGACCCGGGCTGAGCCCAGGGGAGTGAGTCAGACAACTTCACTGAGGTTTCTGGGCCCCAGAAGGGTTCTCTCACACCCTGAAGGAACCTCCCTTTGCCAAGGGTCTTAAACCCCTTGACCTCCTTCTCCCTCAAGCCCACTCTGCTCTGCTAGGACACGTGTCAGAAGGGGGCCCCTTTCTGACAGCCTTTCCCCCATGGAGCTGGGTCTTGAAGGAAGAAGGAAGAAGGAAGGGAAGTGGTGTTTCGCCCATGCTGGCCTGGGGCTTGCTCAGAGAGTGGCCTCAGTAGTGTGAACATGAAGCTGAGTGAGTATCTGCTGCCAGGCCATACATTTCTCTTTCCCAGGCTTGGTGGGTGCTTGAGGGGGAAAAGGTGGCCCCATTCATGCAAAGTGATGTGGGAGTTCTTGTTCTGGGCGACGAATGTGGGCCTGGCCCCTACATGGCCAACTTTGCCTTCCTTTCCTTTCTGCAGCCTGGGTAGGGTCTGTCCCCTGAGCTACCAGCCACTCAGGCGGTGTGAAGGCAGCTTTCCAGACCTCTTACACCGTCAAGCCTCTTGTGGCCGTCACACACCCCACTATATAGGGCACTTCACCCTCCCCTAGAGGGCCAGTCCTCGAACCAGAAGAGCCTTGTGCCAGCACCTCTTCCTGTGGGAGGTCTCAGCAACGAACACTCCCCCTCAGCCCCGAGCCTGAAAGGAGGCTTCCTTTGAGGGTTGAAATCCTGGGATTGATCCCTGACTCTGTGTACCCTTCCCTGTGTGCACATACACGCTTTGCACAGCCCACCCTGCTGATCACCCCATAGGGGTGCCTGGGGTTGGGGGGGATAGATTTGTCCTGGACTCAGTTCTCTCTGCCTGCGTCAGGGAGGTACTTTCCTCACTGTCCAGACTCATCGTCAGGTAAGAGATGATCAGCCTCTGAGCACCAGGCAGAGTCGGAGTCGGGACAGCACAGAGCTAGTCCTGCCTTGGATGGTGCGTGTGTGTGTGTGCGTGTGTGTGTGTGCGTGTGTGCGCGTGTGTGCGTGCGTGTGTGTGCGTGTGTGCGTGTGAGGAGGCCTGTGTTCAGGTTCGAAACCACCAAGACTCCAGTGCTGGTCTGGTCCCATGATCCCATGACTGTCCTTTGTAACCACTCACTTCACTGCCTCCTCCCTTGTGCACTCAACGCTTCCTGGGGTCTCTGCAACGCTGCAGTTAAGGACTACAGCTGGAGGCAGACTCTACGCTGTGTGAACCCACATCGGTGAGAGCTTACAGAGCCCTTCCTTTGTCCCTTTGTTTATGCCTAAAGTGAGGCAATCGTTATTCCCAAACAGATGAAGGGTACTGGCAGAGCCTCCTCTCCATGCCCCTCCGCACACACTTCCTCCTCACAGTAGGTGCTGGGGGCCGAGTGGGGATGGGGTGGAAGGTGTGGCCCCCTCTAGGTCCTCATGAGAACCAAGCTGATGTCCTGATCTCCAGGTGAGAAGAGGAACTGACCAGGGCAGGTGAGGGATCCTGTAAAGGAATTCTGTGCAGCAAGCTTCATCTCTGCCCCTGTGGTGCGCTAGGGAAAGGTAGCCATGAGATTGAAGTATTGCCCTTGGGTTCCCGAGAACTCCTGACCAGCACAGGAAAGATTAGAGAATTCTTGCTTCAAGCCCAGCCGCACCTACCTTCTAGCCCTGTCACTTGGGGATCTTTGGGAAGCCACTCACATTTCCTTGAGCCTCAGTCTCTTTGCCTATAAAATGGGGACGGTACACCATCTCAAAACACCCGCTTCTTGGTGCCATTGTGAGGATCAGATGGACAGCATGAGGCGTCTTATAAACCGTCAGTGCTATAGAAATATGAGATGTTCCCCAGAGTGTGTACCTGGGGCGCAGGTGGGGGTGGAGGGCAGGTGAGAGTAGAAGGGGAGTTGCTGCATACGAGTGGTACCTGTGTCCCAGGTAACGGCTTTCTCCTCGGAATCAGCTCCTTCCCTAGAGAACTGCGGACCGAGGTCTTCATAGAACAGCCGGCTGGAAAGAAGCACCCATATCCAGGTGGCACAGAGCTCACCGGGACCAGGCGTGCCAGCGCTGAACATCACAGGCCAGCTTAAGAAGGCGTTCCTGGGGCGCCCGGGGCGCTCAGGCATCCAGCTGCAGCTCAGGTCATGACCTCACGGCTCATGCGTTCAAGCCCCGCGTTGGGCTCTGTGCTGCAGCTCAGAGCCTGGAGCCTGCTTCGGATTCTGTGTCTCCCTCTCTCTCTGCCCCTCCCCCACTCATGCTCTGTCTTTGTCTCTCTCTCAAAAATAAATAAATATTAAAAAAAAAAAAAGAAGAAGGTGCTCTTTCCTGAGTCTCCAGGGATACCACTGGGGGCAGGGCCAGGGTGGGGAGGGGCCACACATGCTGTGGCCCCTAGGCTGGGAAAGGAGTGAAGGGTGGAAGGGGACTCACCTGTCCCTGAGAGGCACATACTCAGCAGGCACATGAGGCTCCCCAAGGCCCCTCCACTGGGGCTTCCAAGCCCTTATGGGGCAGGCCTGGGCCAGGGAGGGTCTCAGCACAAGGCCCAGGCCTGTGAGCAGCACGGTTGCAGAGCCAACAGCCAGCAGCACCCCTGCAAGGTTAGGACAGAGAGGCAGAGGCCACATGATGGCCACTCAGAGCCTCCGCGGGCTTTATGCCTCAGCCGCTGCGGGGCTGCCTTCTTCCTGCCCACCTGGCCAAGGAGCCACGGCAGACCTGCTGTCCGAGGCTCAGCCTGGAAAGCT
This sequence comes from Crocuta crocuta, assembly GCF_008692635.1. Taxonomy (NCBI): domain Eukaryota; kingdom Metazoa; phylum Chordata; class Mammalia; order Carnivora; family Hyaenidae; genus Crocuta; species Crocuta crocuta. Next base: position 995,995 of record NW_027531912.1, read on the forward strand.
AGGTGAGGTTGCTGGCGCATAAAGATAGGAGGGAAAGAAGATGGACGGAAGACACAGAGGAGGTTGGAATGGGCATCTTGGTGAGCCTATGACTCCAGTCAGCGACCCTGTTGACCATGAGACCCTGTTCACAAGGACAAGTCCCAAAACCGAGGGGCTTGAGAGGTGGGAAGAAAGGGAAGGACCCCAAGAGGGAAATTAAATATTCTTCACCTGGCAAATGAAGCCCTAGTTCCGGCTGTCCCCGTGCCCACCTGAAGTCTTTGGGGCCATGCCCAGAGTCGCAGACAGGGCTGCACACGCCCCTGCGGGTCCTGCTGTGCGAGCTCCTCCACCCCCCCTCTGGGTCATGGCTACCCGGGTCCAGGGTCAGTACCTGTGACCACTGTCCAGTCTGGGCCCAGGTTGGGCAGGCTGTGCCTGACGACCCCGTGCCGGGCCAGCTGATACGGAGAGGAGGGCTGCACGGGGGACAGGCCGGGGCCGCAGGCCACTCCTCTCTTCTTCACCAGCACCACGATGGTGCTCTCAGGCAGCCCGTTGTCTCGAAACACATACGTGCCCGGATCTAGGAACCGGTGGGCAAACCTGGGGAATGAAGGGCCAGAAAATGGGAGCGTCAGCTTTGCTGGGCTGCTCATACCGGGCGGAGGGTGTGAGCTCCCCATGCACGGGAACAACGTGGTCTAGGAAGCTGCCCATGACTGTCGGTCCCCTCCCATCCATGCGTTCAGGAAGCTTCACCCGCCCTTGGTCTCTTCCGGCCTCACCTCCCACACGGCTGACAGCCTCACATCCTCCTCTGTGTCTTCCTGGTGCCTCCCTAGCTGTGACCTACGCGTGAGGAGCCGCGGCCCCTCCAGGTTCCCAGGCAGCTCAGTGGAGATTACCTTGAGAAGCTGAGGTGAGTCTCGCGCACTAGGTGGCCGAGTCTCCTGAAGGCCCCAAAGTCCCAGGTGGGGTCGCTGTTGAACAAATGCTGCCTCTGGTACACAGGGTAGTGACTCGCGGAGCGATCTGGGGAATGAACCTGAGTGGGGCTGGCTTCCCGGGGCCCCTCGGCCCCAGCCCTGGGCAGCCCACGTCCAGGCAACTCCGGGTCTGTCTTCAAGACAGTGAGGAAACTGAGAAGGCATGGTTTTCAATGAAACGACATGTTTTGTCCTTTCACATGCATGATGACGCATTTAACAATCTTGGTGCCAAGACAAGATCCCTTTCCCCTCAGCCTACACAGTGAGCACGCCCGCACACGGCAGAGCCCCGTCCCTGACGCCCTTTGGGGGCGAGCACCGCCAGATGCCCTGGCACCGTCGGAGCTGGGACCTGCTCCCCTTTGTGCCCCCGACAGGCTGTGCGTGCTGTGGGGTGGCTGGAGAGTGAGCAGCTAAGGGGGTAGATGGGGCACACACGCGGGCCCCGCCAGGCACTTCCCTCTTCACAGAAAGTCTGTTCCTCTGACAGGCGTCAGCTCTTCTTCCCGAGCACCCTTAACCCTCCTGAAAGACGCGGCTCTGATCTCGCCTCCCCCACCATGTGGAGGAGGGGGCGCAACTGCATTCACGTCACAAATGTAAACAGCAGGCCTGAGAGAGGACGGAGGTTGTCCCAGGTCCTGATGGCTTTACGGGAGACCTGGCCGGGCACCAGGGCACGAATGCTTGAGTTCACCGTCCGGGATTTGCCTCCCCCTCCGTTTCGCCTTGGCACTGCTTTGTGGGGAGGAGCTTCGGTAGTTGCGTGACACATGAAAGGGAAACACTTCATCTACTTGGGCCGAGTGGCCATCCTCCTGTGTAAATCAGGTTAAAAGTATGCCACACATCCAGTGATCCATCTAGGATCAAAGACTGAGACATAAATTCCAATACTAGATACTGGTATCTTCAGCTTTGCCTGAGGGAGCACTTTAATCTTTGAACCTGTAGTGTGTTGTTTGTACAGGGCATTCTCTGTACTAATTTATTACGGTTATAAAACAATTAGCAAATCAGCCTACTTGGGCACTTATCTTCTATTCCACACCTCTCTGCTCCATATTTTTCTCCTCAAAATCCATTCCTTTCAAAACAAAAAACAAAAAAACAACCACCACCTGTTGGAGGGGGAAATGCCCCAACCCACACTGGCCTGGAGCTGGCTGCTCTCTCGTCTCTCTCACGTCTTTAGAGCTGCAGACCTGAACCTGTTTCAGCCTAGCCACCTGGTGTCCTGGGACGTGTGAGTGGGGCAGCACTACGCCATCTGCCATCTGCGTGTGAGCAGGTGGGCTGGGCGTGCAGGGGGGCTGCCCATCCCCCCCCACAGCCACACCCTGGGGAAGCCCAGGCAGGAGAATGGGAGGGAATGAAGATCTCCTGAAGACCTGGACTGCACACAATGCATGGAAGGTGGATGCTGAACATGGAGGGCATGAGACCCTCTTCTATACGTGAAGGCTGTCTCATGGCGGAAAACTCAGTCTTGTTCTGTAAGGTTCTCAGGGACAGGAGTCACAGGGAGACTGACTTCTGCTCATTGCAAGGAAAACAATCCTTATAAACCAACATTTCTCAAGATGGATGGGGCTACCAGGAGAAGTTGAGGCGTCTGCCTCTGGGGGGCTTCAGGCCCTGAAAGGATGACTGTGTGGCACAGAGCAGACATGCAGGATGGCCGGCTGAGAGCAGAGGTCATTTTGGTGAGTCCCTGCCTCCACCCAAAGCACAAAAGTCTGACACCCATGGGCTGCAGGGAATCGTAGCAGAATGTTGGAGCCACAGCAGCTGCTCCGGTAAGTGAAGAGAGGTCCCCAGTAAGTGACCAATCAGGTTGGGAGCAGGGGACAGCACAGGCCTGTGACTTGCTACTTCAAAGGTGTAGTCTATATGTGATGTCACAGAAAAGCCAGGCAGGGGAGGGATGAAAGAGCCAGGGCCTGAGGGAAGGTCCAAGGTACTGAAGTGGGGACTCACTGTGGGGAAGAATATGAAGCTGGAAAAGAATCACATCACCCTCTGTCAGGCAGATCACTGGGTTTGGAATACGGAGACGGATGCCAGGGTCCTGAGGGACAGGGTGCTCCAGGCCTGTAGTCCGATGATGCCTTTGTAGCCAGCGGCTGGATCCAGGTGGCTCTGGGAGAGTTGGGGAAGGAATTCTGAGGGACCTGGGCTTGTCTGGGGAGGTTCACCCACCTGCCGACTAGTCCCGTCCTGTCTCCACTCCCTTTTCAGAGCAGTTTCAGCTCCTCCGGGGCCCTCATCTCCCCAAAGAGCGTCTTCCTATATGACCTTCTGTGATTCCTGCCTGACTCTCACCTCCTGAACACCAAGACAGGGCTGAGAAGTTCCTGAGGGGCCACAGGTAGGGTCTTCGGCTCCCCATCCCTTATGGGAAGAACACATCCATGTCCTTTACCGCCCTTCACTCTCTCTAGGAAAGTCTGGGCTTGGTATTCCTCCTCTGCTTACCAAAGAGGAAGGCGCCAAGCATGTCCACTCTGGAGATGACAAAGCCGAAGATGCCATGGGGGCCACACTGGACCAGATGGACGCTGGCATTCTCTTGGAAGAACTGGTCTGGGCCCAGAGTGCTCGATACTTCCTGAGAACATACAGCACGGCATTATGTACTTGGGGAGGGCCAGAGGGGCAGCAAAGCTGGCAGGGACGGATGACCAGAAACCCAGACTGAGCCCTTTGGCACAGCCCTTGGTGATGCTGAGTTCAGGGATACCGACTACCTCTCAGAATATGTTTCCTTCCTTACTGAGACTTGCCCAGGTGGCCTCCTATGCCCAGGGCTCTTATCTTCAAAAAACACCGCTGATTCAACTCTTGTCTCTGTCCTAGGTCATCGTTTGCCCCTTTTCTCTCTATTCACAAAGTCCTACGAACAGAACGACTTCTTCAGAACAATCATCTTTCTATCACCGCAAATTTGCTGTCCAGTGTCACACCAGGGACCCTCCCTACCCTTCCAGTGGCAAACAGACAGAGCCACCTGGAACCTTCTGGTAGGCCAACATCAGGGTGAGCGGGACCTATGTTGCATCTGGGCCCTGGTCTTCTGCCCCTCCCGCTCTGATGAAGCATCAAGACCCAGAAGACAGCCTCAGCCAACACTGTTGTGGCCAAGAGAAGGCCTTGCCTGTGGCCAGAGTCTGGCCTTTGTGAGAGGCTCAGGCTCACACCATTTCTGAGACCACAGTGAGTGGCTTCATGCCCCCGAGCCTCACTTCGCACTCTGTAAAGTCAAGCTGTTGCTTTCTCGGCACTCTTATGGCATTCGAAGTGGGTGGTTGACATTATCAACATAAGAAATACCACTTCTTACTTCCTTTCTGCCTTTCTCTCCAGGCGACAGAATGGAAATTCATGCAGATAGCAACAGACTAGGAAAGATTGGTTATCAAATGGACTTTCTTTTTTAAAAATTATTATTATTAATTACTATTATATTAATGTTTATTTATTTTTGAGGGAGGGAGAGGAAGAGACTGAGTGTGAGCAGGAAAGGGGCAGAGAGAGAGGGAGACACAGAAAATGAAGCAGCTCCAGGCTCTGAGCTGTCAGCACAGAGCCCAACATGGGACTTGAACTCACAAACTGTGAGATCATGACCTCAGCCAAAGTCGGACACTTAACCCACTGAGTCACCCAGGTACCCCTCCCTTTTTTTTTTAAGTTTATTTTGAGAGAGAGAGACAGAGACAGAGACAGAGACAGAGTCAGAGCATGAGCAGGGGAGGAGCAGAGCTGGGGGGAGAGAGAGATCCCCAGCAGGCTCCACACTGTCAGCGCAGAGCCTGATGTGAGGGTCACTCTCACACGAGATCACGACCTGAGCCAAAATCAACACTCGGATGCTTAACTGACTGAGCCACCCAGATGGTGCTCCCTCTTCTGCTGCCTGGTTTCTGCAGCCAGGGTGCCTGGCTTTTTCCCCCTCGTCCCCAGCAGGCGGAGGCTACCCTTCTATCCCAGCCCTTCCCTGAGGGGAGCTCACCCTTTGGTCACTGTCTCCAGCCTTGCCCTTCACGCTGAGGATCAGCTCCCTGTTGGAACCCCAGGCCAGGGAAAGTTGGGGGGCCTTAGCCAGACACTGGGCATCACAGAGCTCTTCTGCTGAAACGTATTCCTGGCACTGGCAGCTGCAGGAGAGGAGAGGATGGGAGGTCTGCCCTGGTGGGTATGGAGCAGCTGCCCTTCCGGACACCCCTCCACCAGTATAGGTCCCTCCAAAAGGATCTGAACTGCCTAGGCTTCCTGTGCAGTGACTGCACTTTCTTCTTCTTCTCTTTTTTTTTTTTTTTTATTTATTTCTAGGAGAGAGAGAGAGAGAGAGACAGCATGAGCAGGGGAGGGTCAGAGAGAGAGGGAGTCACAGACTGAAACAGGCTCCAGGCTCTGAGCTGGCAGTCAGCACAGAGCCCGACGCGGGGCTCGAACCCACGAACCGCGAGGTCATGACCCAAGCGAAAGTCCGGACGCTTAACCGACTGAGCCACCCAGGCGCCCCCAGTGACTGCACTTTCAATGGAGGTCCATGATGACTCATTAAAATGCACTCTCTCTGGCCCCTGCTTCTGTGCCAGCGAGGCATCTTCCAGAATGGGAGCAGTGCCTGGGACAGATCCTAGCTGCCAAGCTCAGCATTTTTGTTTTGGGCATCCTGCTGAGGCAAGGGTGAGGAGAGAGTTGTTCAGCCTGGAATAGTCTATTCAGTGGACCTCCTAGCACAATGGCTCCCTGGCCCCGCCTGCTGGGGGAGACCATTCAGTCCACAGGCCAGGTGGGGGACTGTAGTGCCAGACAAAACCAGAGCCCCTCTCAGCTTGGCATCGCCAGGGTCACCTGAACAGTTGGCTCAGGGACATGGGGTGTGGCACGCTCTGCCCTGCTGCCGGTACCTCCTCAGCTCTGGGCTGCTTGCCTCGGCTGGGGTTGGCCTGGTTCCCTTTCTTGGGAAATGCTGACCTGGCCGCTTCTGGAAGGAGCGTGTATTTGGCTCAGTCTCCCATCAGAGCTGGGTCCTGCCCAACCTTTCTGGACGGGTTCTCTGGGGACAGTCAGGACCTATCTGGAGATGGTGAGTTTCCTGTTCTCAGCAGTTTTTTTGTCACTCACATGCCCAGTTCACCGTTGAGCTTCCCATCCACTGGGTGGCAGACAGAGGAGCAGTTGTGCGGCTGGGGGGACACACACTTGCGGGTGGCGGCCAGGCGTACTTCTCCAGCTGAGCAGCGATCAGCCACCTGTAGGAGAGTGTGGGAGAAGAGTCCTGGCTCTGGCACCCCCTGCAGGCCCAGGGTGGGGGCACTCTCAGTATCAGAGAACATTCCAGGGCCACGGCAGGGCCTCTGGGGAAGCGGGCCCCTTTGAGAGGTCATTTAGTCAGCAGCCGAAGACTAGGGTTAGGCTTGAGGGTAGAGGGAACCTACAGGGGTAAGAGAAGACAAGTTTGCTGCCTGGGGGCGGTAACTGGGAGGTCCAGCTCTAGGGAGACTGGGTAGAATGATTGAATTGCTTTCCTAAGATCCTTTGTAATGAATGCTGAAGCTTGTGGGTCTATGATAAGGTGGGATGTGTCTTACCATGTGAGCTCTCTGAAGTGTTCTCATTCGTATCGGAGGTAACCCATCCAGCACAGAGGAGTAAACATTAACCAACAGCCAGTGAAAAGTGGCTGGCACGCAGAGGGACCCATACCTGCCACCTCCCCTCACTCTCCTCAAGCCTTCCTTTCCTAAGCCTGAGGTGTTACCTGGGGCTGACAGTCCTCATCACTGTTGCTCTCCTCACTTTCCAGGCCCCTCCTGCTGTAGGACTCATGTCCTGCCTGGCAGATGCAGGAGCCATCTGACTTCTGGAAGACCCTGTTCAGGCCCCGACATGTGCAGTGGGAGGCACCTGGAGATAGAGAAGCGCTATAGCCCATCACAGGCACCTAACAGTGAACCAGAGATATGAGCAACCTCTCTTTCCCTGTCCACAGGGTGGTATCTGACTAGGGTTAGGGTTAGGGTTAGAAGGTTAGGGTTAGGGAGATCAGATACCCACCTTTCCCAGAGTCTGACCTTAGGAGGCTTTCTGGGGATTTAATGAAATCTACTGAGTCAATGATTCTCAACCCTGGCTTTGAGAAGCTTTGAGAAACATTGATGTCCAAGTCTCCTTTAAGCAAATTAAATAAGAATCTCTGAAGTGAAGCCAGAACATCTACTTTTTAAAAAGTCCATTGAGTACTTTAATGTGTAGGTGGGACTGAGAATTACTGAGGTAATTGAAAGCACTTGACACCTCATGGAGAGTGTTGTTCCTATTCTGTTACACAAAGCCTTGTGGGGTCAATTCTAAAGGGCTGACATAGGCCTCTACCTGTAGACAATAGAAGGAGAGGGTGGTGCAGAGACTGAAGGCCTCTGAAGGAGCTTTAAGGATGGTCTAGATTGGATAGACAGAGCCAAGAGAACAGGGATTCTCAGCAGAGGAGAAAGTGATAAGTGGGGAAGTTCATGTCTTATATGGGAGACCAAAGGAGTCTAGGCGAATGTTCTTCTTGGGAGAGCCACTTGGGGGAGAGGTAGAGATTGGGACCTTGTAATTGACTAGAGTTCATTGCAATTCCAGCTTGTTTGCCTCTGTTGGGACTGTCATCTGCTCAGGAAGAATTAAAAACTCATTGCAAGTTTAGCACATGTCAGCTTCCTGAAGATAATCATTCATACACTGCATAGTAATCCAAAGACCCCTCAGCAGAACTTGTTGAATGGATTGAAAGTTGACTTTTTTTTTCCTGACTTGGTTATATTCTTTCCCCAAATTAATTTAGGGACCATTGACAAGAGAAATAGTTATTTCTACTGTAGAGAAGGAAGGGAATTACTCAATACTGAAGTGACATAGAGAACTCTCACCAGTGAGTTTACAGATGGTCAAATCCTCTCTAATATCCTGAACTTCAGTATCCTCTTTGGTTCATCTGGACCAGCTCCCTGCTGACTCCCTGGCACTATCAGATCAGATCTAGGAGTCTTCCATGTCTCATTGGGCTTTCACTTGGCTTTGTGGAGCCTGTGTTCCACAGGGGAGCCTTGGGGACTTCTTGGGTGAACGAGTGACTCAATGGGAGCAGCTGTGAGACCTCATCCTTTGTTCAATCTGGGCTACTCTGCTTTTACATGTTACACATTAATTTCCTAAATAAAAACTATTTTTAAAAACTCTTGGCCTGGCATATGTGACTATAGAAATAATCATGGATCTGTATTAAAAGAATCATTGTTTAATATCGTTCCCCAGCCATCTCAACTCAACAAGATTTTACTTATTTTTGAGTTCCTGTTTAAATACAAGCTTTCCCATAAGTTTCCCTGATCCTGCAATTCTTAGTTTGAACTATCCAGGCTTCCTTGTTTTTTTTCTTTCTTATGGCACATGATGCTTCTGCCAGTTTGTTATATATTCTTTTCTTTCTTCCTTTTATATTTGTCTTCATATAGTGTTTTTGTGGCACTAACAACAGTAATTGGAGGCTGGTGTTTGCGAGCTAACCTCTAAAATAAATTAACTAAAAAACTTCCGTACCTCATCCTCAAAGGGAAAAAGGCAGCTTACAAAAATGCATATATTTACAAGACTTTTTTTTCTACCGTTGGCAATGGCAGAGTAGCTTATTTTGGGTCAATCTTCCTATATGACTAGAAAAGCAAGAAAAAAACATAGAAAACCTGTTCGAAGGAATGAAGAACTTAACTGGGGACTTAGGAGAAAACGATTTTGGAGAGAATGAAAATCCAAAGGGGTAAGCCCCACATTTGGCACCACGCTTTCCCAAAAGGCATTTATCACTTCAAAAGTGCCATTGAGAGGCTGAGATGAGCAATAGCTTCAGAACGTCTCATAAGGCTAAGGGGACAAAAATTGGGCCCACCAAGAATAAGGGTCTCTGGTAAACATCATATGCTTTCAGTTTGGACCACTGAAGGGCTGCACTCAGTGTGGACTGACTGTAAGGAAACCAACGTTATCAAAACCTGGAACCTAGCACCAATGTTCTGAATCTCTGATGAACTGAACTCATGCTCTCCAGCATGAAAGCAATTCTTCTATGGAGGAAGGTAACAACATCCAGAATTTCAGATTTTCTCTATAGTTTTCACTCACATTATGAAGCATNCGAGCCCCGCGTCGGGCTCTGTGCTGACTGCCAGCTCAGAGCCTGGAGCCTGTTTCAGTCTGTGACACCCTCTCTCTCTGACCCTCCCCTGCTCACGCTCTCTCTCTCTCTAGAAATAAATAAAAAAAAAAACCTTAAAAAAAATTTAAAAAAAAATAAAAAATAAAAAAAAACCAACAAAAGATACAAAACAAAAAACAGGCATGCAAAACAGCAAGAATTTTTAAGAAATCAAAGGGCAGAGAGAGAGAGAACAATAACAACACCCCAGATGCTAGCTACAAGCTCTCAAGAGATCCAAATATTGGAGTTTTAAGACACGTCATGCGTCATGTACTTTAAACTGTGATTAGTGTGTTTGATAAATCAAAAGACAAGATTAAAGGAGAATTTCAACAGGGAATTATAAAAGACTAATATAAATTCTACATTTGATGGATTCAATAGTAAAACAATATTGATAGATGCACTTAATAACATATTGTATGGACCTGAAGACAAAATTAATAAAGTGGGATATAGATCTGAAAAAACTCAGACTGAATCTCAGAAAGAGAAAATAAAAGGTGAGCAATGCAGAAAATGGTGCACGAGACATGTGTGTGGTGAAAAGAGATAATGTGTAATTGGAGAGTCAAAAAGGAAAAAAGAGAGTAGAACAGGGAAAATGTTAAAACTGTAACGGCTGAGAATTTCACACACTGATGAAGTGCATCAAAACACAGATACAAGAAGTGCTAAAGAAAATAAATCAAAGAAGAGAAATACAAAGAAAAGCTATAGGAGTTTAGTAGTTATATAGGAATATAGTAGTTATCTTCCAAAAAATGAAAAGTAAGGGCGCCTGGGTGGCTCAGTCAGTTAAACGTCTGACCGGCTCAGGTCGTGATCTCACAGTTTGTGGGTCTGAGCCCCGCATGGGGCTCTGTGCTGACAGTTCAGAGACTGGAGCCTGTTCCAGATTCTGTATCTCCCTCTTTCTCTGACCCTCCCCTGCTCATGCTTGCTCTCACTTTCTCTCTCACTCTCTCTCTCTCTCAGAAATAAATAAAATATAAAAAAATTTTTTTAACGAAAAATAATGAGGAAATCTTAGAAGCACCAGAGAGAAAAGGGTATTTACCTCCTAAAAGCAAATATGAGACTTATGTAACACTTCTTAACAAAAATAATGAAAGGCAGAGGCCATGGAAGTCTATCTTTGAGATGCTAAAAAACAAAAACAAAAACAAAAAAACCCCCAACTATCAAGCTATAATTCTATGTTTAGTTAAAATGTGTTTCAAGAATAAGCTGAAAAAGAAATTTAAGACAAACAAAACACTGGAAGATGAAATTTGAAAAACCTAATAGCATTTACAAAACCTCAAAATATGTTAACTTCAGACATATCTTGAAGACAATGTGGGTTCTGTTCTAGACCACTGCAATAAAGCAAGTATTGCAATAAAGCAATTCAAATGAATTTTTTTGGTATCCCTGTGCACCTGGGTGGCTCAGTCAGTTGAGCATCTGACTCTTGATATTGGCTCAGGTCATGATCCCAGGGTCATGGGATCGAGCCCCTTGTTGGGATCTGTGCTGAATGTGGAAACTATTTAAGATTCTCTCTCACTCTCTCTCTCTCTCTCTCTTTCCCTCTACCCTCAACCCCTTTCCCCTTCTCATGCTCTGTCTCTCTTTCTCTTAAAAAAGTTATGTTTATACTATAGTCTATGAGGTGTCAACAGCGTTATGTCTAAAAAACAATGCATATACAGTATATGCCTTAATTAAAAATACATTATTGCTAAAATATGCTAATCATAATCTGAGTTTTCAGCAGGTCATAATCACTGATCACAGATCATAACAAATACAATATTAATGAAAATCTTGAAATATTGAGGGAATTACCAAAATGTGACCCAGAGACACAAAGTGAGCAAACACTGTTGGAAAAATGGCACCAAAAGATTTTTCTCAAGGCAGGGTTGCCACAAACTTCAATTTATTAAAAAAATTTCTCTACCCAGAAATAAAAGTAAAACAAAAGTCTTATAAGAGTAAAGAAGACATAAATAAAAGGAAATCTAAGCCATGTTCAAGGACTAGAAAACTCAATATAATAAAGATGTCATTTCTCTCCCAAAGGATTTGGTGTTTCTATGCAACCCAATAGAAATTCTAATAAGCATCTCTGTGGATATGATCTGATTATATGGAAATCAAAGGCCACAAGAGCTAATACAGCCTTAAAAAGAACAAAGTTGGAAGACATAGACTATTGATATTAAGGTTTACGATATTTATACAAGGATAGGATAAAAGACCACTGGAACAGAATAGAAATTCCCAAATAAACCCACATATATATGGAATGTTTGATTGATGACAAATATGAGTGGTCTTTCAATAAAGGTGTCATTCCCATCCAAATACTAACCAGGTCCGATCCTGCTTAGCTTCCAAGATCAGATGAGATCAGGTGTATTCAGGGTGGTATGGCTGTAGACAATAAAGGTGCCATTCCGATAGAATATTTTTTTTTGGGGGGGGGGATGAATTTTGACTCCTAACTCATATCTTACGCAATAAGTAAACACAACTTTTAGAAAATAAAAAGGGAGAATATATTAACTGGAGTGAGACTACTTCATGTAAAAGCTGAGAAGGCTAATCAGAACACAACCGTGAAGGGAATGTTGGCTTACTCCAATATTCAACCTAGAGGTGATCAAGTCCCCTGTTCTGTGCTCAGTTGTGTGCCCTCAAATTCTCAAGGTTTGAACTCCCAGTATCTCAGAATGTGACCGTATTTGGGGATGGGGTCTTTAAAAGGTGATTAAGTTAAAGTGAGGCCATTAGGGTCGTATATTTATACGAGGGGGAAATTTGGCACACAAGAGGGATACCGGGGATGCTTGCACACAGAGGAAAGGCCATGTGGGGACACAGAGAAGTCTGAGAGCCAAGGAGAGAGACCTCAAAAGAGGCCAAATTTGCCCAAACCTTAATCTTGGACTTCTAATTCTGAAACTGTAAGAAAATACAATTTTATTGTTCAAGCCACCAAGTCTGTGTATTTTGCTATGGCAGCCTAAGGAGACTACCATAGCCCAGGGTTCTATGTCACAGAGAAGGGCTGCAATAATTTCAGCCCCCAAAAAATTTAAGTAGTGTGACCTACAGGTCATCTTACCACAAAAATCACAATCCCATGTCCATAGAAGGTGTAGCTCTAATTTCCTCACGATCTTTCCAAGATAAACCAGTTAAGACATATTTCTCAACAGCTAAAGCAACGGACTGTACTAGATTGTTCTGTAGAAGCCAGTATACTGCATTTAGACAACACAAACACTGAGATCTGCTTCACTCAGCCCCTGATCTCCAGGTCCAGGGGGATCACTGGATTCAGGCTTCTGCCACCTAGGAGATAGAATGCCAGAGACAAGAAATGATGGTAGAATCCCTAGAAACCTCAAATCACACCATTTGAAAGGGCATAGCATGGTGGTTAAGAGTAGGAATGTGAGAGTTAGCTAGACTGGGTTCAAATCCTGCTTCTGCCACTAACTGACTGTGGGCAAGTTATTTAAACTCCCTGCAGTTTACTTGACATGTTTGTAAAACAAGAATGATAGTAGCTGAGCCTATTTAACAGAGTTGGTATGAGGATCACGAGGCTTGGTATTAGGGTGGCACTTACATTGGTACCTGGCATATGTGGAGATCTGGGGTCAGACCTGAGGTTAAATATAGGTGATTCTGATGACTGAATTTCCCACTATTGGATTATCTGCTTACACTGTGGGTCATGCACAAGTGCTTCACCCAGCAGAATCCATGTGCAGATCACTTCCCTGAAATGGGGATTGGTGATACGTATCAGCAAGGAGCCAGGGGTGTGCTGAGTGCTGAGTGCTGTGCTCATGTCTGTGCCTGATCCCCCTGCATAGACCCTAAGACAAGGCTGGGCTTGAGAGAACTGGATGTGGCTGCCCACCCTCCCCCTTTAAGCACGTGCAGCACATTAGAACCAGCTAGCCAGTCTCGGCGCAGGGTCCCAGCTCCTCCATTAGATGGATCATCTGGGGCAAGTTGCTTGACCTCTCTGAGCTCGTTCGCTCACATTCACTCACTTGCTTGTTGAAGTCACTGCACACGCTTATTTTACGCATGTACACACACTACACTGGGACATGGGAGTCACAGCGTCGCCCATTCTCTCCCTTCGGCTTCGTAGAAAACTGTATTTGGTGATAGTGTGGTTTTCTGAAACCTTACGCCGCTGACCCTCAAAACTTCAGGGGGCAGGAGAAATGGCGCATTTGGAGCCCACATCTGGATACCAGGGCACTATGCCAGTGGGCACGGGTGGAGACTCACCAGGTGGAGAGAAAGCAGAGCTCCCGCAGGGGAGGCAGCCAGCCTGGCCAGGCCGCGCATTGAAGGTGCCTTCAGGGCACGGCAGGCACTCTCCAGCTGCCCCTGCCCGGCTGCTGTTCCTAAAGGTTCCTGACGGGCAGGGCCTGGGGCTGGGGGTCCTGGCTGGACAGTAGTGCCCCACTGGGCAGGGCTGGCTGCGGTAGCTCTCTGCTCCTGGAGGGGAGTGGGGGGGGGGGGATTCTGAGCCAGGGACTCTAGCTCAGGCAGGGACTTAGCAATGGCAGAGTCCAGGGGAAGAATAAACTCGGGGTCTGGGTGGGGTAGAGAGCGGGAGGGCAAATACTGTTGAGAGCAGAATTCAGATTGTAGGGAGGACAGTGGAGGCGCCGCGCTTTATTGTATCGACCCCTCCCCCCAAAACAGTCCTCCTTGACCTTGGGGCACCACAGAACGCACTTGCATCCCTCTCGCAAACACAGCGTTGCTGACACACTGGGCAGTAGTTGCCCTGTTTTCCAGAGCACCTGGACCACTCGCTCCAACTAATTTGCATGATGTTATGTACAGTCTGTAATTTTTACAAAATTAACCCCAAGACAGGTGTGGCACCTACTTTCCCCTCCTTCCCCTGTGTCTTCCCCGCGTGCTTGGGTCTTTCTCTATCAGGTGGCTGGACTCGCTGAGAAAAACTACAGGCCCGTTCCTCTGCCCACTCCCAGGGGCTCTGTGGGAACTCCCCACCCGCCACCTCGACCCTCCTCACTGGGCTCTGCCCAGTGCTGACTCGAGGCCCCAGCTCCCCTCTCTTGCTCACATCCGGGCTTCCCAAGCTCACCCTGATGGCAGCTGAATCCAGGGGGACAGGGCTGGCAGGCTGGGGTGTCCAGAGCCGGCCCGCGGTAGGTGCCTGCTTCACAGAGGCGGCAGCAAGTCTCCTCTGAGACCCTGAGGCCAGTCTTGTTCAGTGCCTCAGAACCCCCAGGGCACGCACGTGGATAGGCACTGCCCAGGGGGCAGTAAGAGGGAAACAGGCAGCTGCACAGAGACACAGAGCCCAAGACCCTAGTTTCGTGTTGACGGGGCTGTGTGGCTATTACTCTCATCTCACCAGCGAGGTTCCCCTCAGCCCCCCACCAACATTCCCCAACATTCCTTAAGGTTTGGGCCTTAAGCTGGCTGGGGGAGGGGCAGCTCTGATACTATCCCAGACACGGGGTCGTGGGACGGCCGTGTGTCCGATGAGGCCTAAGTAGGTCAAGGTGTTATCCTGGAGGAGGCAGAGCCACACCCGCTGGCCAGGCCGTTGGGCAGTGGGCAGACGGGTGCTCCCTGCCCACCTCACCCTGGGCAAAGGAATGAGGGGAACTAATCTGACAGGTTCTGGGTGGGGGGCAGGGACCCAGTGGGGGTGCTGGGAATGTCAGTCCTAGACACAGGATTGGGGTTGCCAACGGAAGTACACTGCATCCAGTCATATTTGAATTTCAGATAAACAGTGCTGAGTAACAATGAATAAACAATGAGAATAAGTACTCTCACGTGTTGCATGGGCCATAGTTATCCTAAAAATTTGTTGTTTATTTGAAATTCATACTTAACTGGGCTTTCCTGTATTTTTATTTACCAAACACGGCCGCCCCACACAGAAGGGCCTGGAAACTACTGAAGGGCATCTCCGTGGGATTTGCATCCTCGCCCTCCCTTCCTTTTTAAGGACAGAGACAGAGACTGGGGCATGTGGACACCGTAGCTGGGAAGTCCACGCAAAGGGTTACCCAGTACTTGTCTCTGGGTCCTTGGGACTCAGGGCTTTGACTCTTCTCTGGAGATCCCAGGGCCGGAGACACACAGACCGGGGGGAGCGGGGTACTCACAGCTGCCCTGGGCCAGTGTAGGTGGAGGAGCCAGCAGGGCAGGCATAGCCCGCGGGGCAAGGTGGGGGGATCCCTGTCTGGCCCTCGCAGTAGGAGCCAGCCCTACAGGTGACCTCAGCCACAGCACCTGAGGAAGACAGGAGCAGACCTGGGCACCCTGGTCTTGAGGGTTCCCAGGAGGCACAGACCCACCCAAGACTGAGTGGGCCACGGGTCTGGGCAGATGACTTGCTAAGGCTAGCAGGTGGCCATGCCTTGCCTGCGTGATGCGTCCTGTGCGATAAGACCTGCCTGAGCACCCGGCCTAAGCCTCAGGGGGCATAAGCCTCAGGGGGCACAAGGGATGGGGGCAGCAGCTGGGGACGGGGGGCAGGCCAGGCAGTGTCACCTGCAGGGCATTCAGATCCAGCTCTGCAGGGGATTGCAAACACATTTGCGTGACCCCTCAGCTCAGCCTGGGGGCAGTAGTGGCCAGGGGGACAGAGCTCACAGTCTTCTTTTGATGATGCCCCTGGTTTTGTTCGAAAGGTGCCAGGTGGGCAGAGAAAGGCACCCTGATCACCTGGACACCAGTAGCCTGGAGGACACAGGTGGTTTTCAAGGGAAGAGAGACCTGGGGGCAAAAACAGCAGTCATTGCCATGGGGCTCCAGGTGGCCTCTCATCTCTCCTCCACAGAGGTCTCAGCCTCTGGCCTAGGGGTGGCCTCTCACCTGGGGATGGGCAGAGGTAGCCAGGAGGGCAGGGGAGGCACTCTGCCAGACTCTGGCCTCCTTCTGCAGCCAGGTAGGTATGCTCAGGGCAGGCCTGAGGGCGTCCTGGGCTGGTCTCACTCCCTCCAGGGCAGTAGTGGCCAGCAGGGCAG
This sequence comes from Crocuta crocuta, assembly GCF_008692635.1. Classification (NCBI taxonomy): domain Eukaryota; kingdom Metazoa; phylum Chordata; class Mammalia; order Carnivora; family Hyaenidae; genus Crocuta; species Crocuta crocuta. The sequence continues at coordinate 1,012,266 of NW_027531912.1, forward strand.
GGGTGGGTGGCCGGGTCTCCTGGAGAGAAAAGGTGGTTTCCACTTGCTGTCCTCTCCCCCTGGCCAGAGGCCCTCCCTCTGTCCTGCTCAGGACCAGCGCCCTCCCGGGGCAGGTATCTCACCGGCTTTGCACCAACGCCCTGCAGGGCAAGGCCCACATTCCTCTTGCTGCTTGGCTCCCGGGGCAGCTGCCACGGTGTGAGGTGGGCACAAGGTGGGTTGTCCACTGCCCTCTGGACAGTAAAAACCTGAAGCACATGGGGTCACACTGGATCTCGTGGAGGGCAGGGAGGCTGCTCCACCATGGCAGGTTGGCAACAGCGTGTATCCAGGGGTGGCCTGGGGGCTTCTACTGGCCCAGGAATTGGGAAGTCTGAATGCCAGTCTGGGCTCCACACAAGATGTTGGTCACGTCACTAACCATCTGAGTCACATTAGGTGCACGTTCATATTATATGCATATGATGTGTGTAATTACATACGCACACATATGCAGATACACATTAGGTGTATAACACTGGGGGTCAACTATTTTTTATGATTTGTTAACGTAAGCTCTATGACCAACATGGTCTTGAACTCACGACCCTGAAATCAAGAGCCGCATGCATGCTCTACTGACTGAGATAGGCAGTGTGGCTGTCAACTATTTTTAGAGTTTGTTTTTGACTAAAAAAAATCCAGTCCTTTCCCTGAGTGGGTCTGGTAGTCCTCTCTGCCTCTTTCACACCCCAAGGCAAAGAAATGGGCTGTTACCTGGTGGGCACTGCTTGGCACACAGCTGTCCCTGGGGACACGAGCTCTGAGACTCCCTGGAATCTTGTGCCATCAGTTCGGAGGTCCCAGGGGGGCAGAAATAGCCAGCAGGACATTTCCCCCACACCTGTCCGCCTCTAACAGCACAGAGAGGGGAGAAGAGTGAGGTCAGGGCGGGCGGGCTGATCTGAGCCCAATGACCCAGGACCAGGGGAGACCCAGGCCCTTGTTTCAGACCGTTTCATTCTGACCCAGTGTGACATGCTTCTAATCTCTGCCCCAGGAGAACACATGGCTACACCCCCATCTATGACAGAAACAGGATGTGATACAGGACATGAGGCTCAGACCAGGGGTGCTGGACCCAGTGCGGGGTTTGAAGCACCCCTGCACGTCCTTCAGGAGGAGACGGATTCCTGGATGCTCTTATCCACGGAGTTTGTGGCGCTCGGTGGATAAACACGAGGACTCAGGGCTGCAGTAGCGGGACGAGTTCCTTCTGGAGGAAACTTGTGTCCCTGTCACACTCACTGTGGGGATGAGGAGGCGTGTCCTGGCTGCTTCCTGCGTTGCCTCCAGGGAGCGCCTGGGGCCTTACGGGTCCCTGGGCCTGAGCTTTGATAGCCACCAGCCTGATCTCCAGCAGGAAGCAGGCTAGGCTAGACCTAAGGGTGAACTTCCTGAGTAGAGGGAGACGATCCTCCAGAAAGAGCCTCTGAGGAACTCTCCACTTTCACCTTTTCAGGAGAAAATAATCTGTTCTGAAGCAGGTTCATCTCTGCGTGAAATGGAATAGCTCTTCTTTTGACGACCCCTCTTTCCAGTCCCAGAAAATTGGAGGTATGTGTTTTCAGTAAAAGTTGGGAGTTCCTCTGGATCAGAGACTCTCAGTGTGCTCTCCTTTTGTCTGGCTGTGCAGGGGGAGTTGGGCCGAGGGCCACTTTGAGTGACGAGGCCTGTCTCCAGGGTCTCAGAGGAGGCTGAGTAACCCCTACCCAGCCCTGGAGGCTGTGAGTCTCTGAATCCCAAGGACAGAGTTCTTCCGCTACTGCACAAATACACACATAACAAGTAAGCGTAGGACATTCAGGTAGAATTGGGGTGTCCTGAGGTCTGCTCTCTGATTATTCTGTTTGTGGCTATCACTTGTTGTCTTTCTAGCCCCAACGATTACAAAAGCTATTCACATTGTAGAAAATTCAGAGATAGAGATAGAAAGGATTGTTCATCTTTTCCCCTGAGTGTATGTGCAGGACTCTGGTATTACCTACCGGCACAAAGAATTTTGCCTATAAGGAATTTCCCCATGTTTTCAGGCAGGACTGAGCAGAGCTATTTTCATTTCATACCGACCCACGCTCAATTTGAATGTACTTATTATTTTTTGAAGAAAATCTACGTCTGTGCGCATTGTCCTGGCTCTCTTCACCTGATTGTCAGGCTTGACTCCCTGTTCAGACCTGGGTGGCCAGGTGCGACTGTAGTCTTACACTGCCCTGCCCTCACACCTGGGCTGCCCCGTGAATAGCGTGGGGGCCTTGAGGCAGGCCAGGGGGGCCTCCTCACCCAGAGGGTGGAATTTGGTGGCAGCACAGGAGGTGAATGACTGTGGACTATCACTGACCTGCAGTAGTTACCGGGGGGACAGATGGAGCAGTCGCCCTCTTCCCGGAGGCCTGACGCATCTTGGGGAGTGAAGGTCCCTGGAGGACATGGAAAAGGGGACCACGTTCCTGGAGAGGAGAGGGTAGCTAGTGAAGATGGGCAGCTCAGGGCTCAAGTCGCATCAGGGCCCGTGGACCCCCCTCCTCCACACCTGGGGTAATTAGTGATGCCCCCCATCAGGACCCCGCAGTCCCCACGCTGCTGAGTTATTCTTCCTGCTTTCTCAGAGTCTTCAAAGTGCTGAAATGGCTGCGACTTCAGTCTCTCCCCATAGGATCATTGTCCTCTTACAAAAGAGTAACTCCCCAGTGAAGGATTTCCGGATGGCAGTGAAGCTTATTTGAGGGCGAGGGGCTATTAATCTAGGCAATGGGCTCAGGGAGTTGCCTTCTGTGTATCACACACCGGGCTCTCTGGGACTGAGCTGGAACCAGTCAGTCCGTACTAAGTACATCTGTCTCTTGGGAGCCGCCTTCCCCTCCTAGCCACCGCCTCCATGGTGCTCTACCGCCGGCCCGGTTGGCTGTGGCTCCCTCCTCTCTAACTCGGTCACCCGCCAACCGCACTACATCAGCGGCCCTTGTAGTGGCCTGGGCGCCATCCTCCGGCTTTGCCAACCTCAGCATTTCCCTGTGTATGCGAGCTGTGCTGCTTTGTGCCAGGTGCACCCCGGTACACAGCTGGGATGGGAAATAAAGAGAGGAAGCGCCCCTGCAGGGAAAAAGTTTAAAGAAAGAGGCTGGATCTACTGAAAAAAAATTTCTGACCGAGAGAGGAAGTAAAAAGCTAAAGGTGGGAATGTGGTTAGGGGATGCTAAAGTAAGAGAGTCAGGACTTCAGCAAGAGTGGGCTGAGTAGCCAGGTGAACAGTTCTTTCCCATAGGGCAGCTGTACTTCCTGTGTGGTGTGTGTGTGTGTGTGTGTGTGTGTGTGTGTGTGTGACTAATACAACCCGTACTCACGGGAACAACAGGCCAAGTTCTTTGAACTTGAAATGTAAATATTCTGGGGTAAGAGGTCACTCATTTAAAAGGGACACATAGACCTTTCACAACATAGTCACAGGAAGAACAAAGGTAGGGGCGCCTGGGTGGCTCAGTCGGTTAAGCGTCCGACTTCGGCTCAGGTCATGATCTCGCGGTTTGTGGGTTCGAGCCCCGCGTCGGGCTCTGTGCTGACAGCTCGGAACCTGGAGCTGCTTCGGATTCTGTGTCTCCCTCTCTCTCTGCCCCACCCCTGCTCGTGCTCTGTCTCTCACTGTCTGTCAATAATAAATAAATGTTAAAATTTTTTTTAAAAAAACTAAATAAACAGTAAACATATACTAAATGTATATGTATATGTAAATAAATACATATATAAAGGAAGAACAAATGTATGGATCACCTGTGGATCAAATACTTGCAAAGGTAACATACAACTCCTAAAATTGTCAGGAAGATTTTCCCCAAATTTATGTAAGATATGGCAAAGATTATGAACTTTTATGGAAACCTATTTGTCTGCCAGGCTGCCTGGGGACAACATATGTATGTGTGTACGCATGTGTGTGTGTGCATTTTCATGTATCTGTATATACTGTGTATACATCTGTATGTGTGTGCACACATGTGAGTTTGTATGTGTGCACCATGAGCCTGTGTATGTACACTTGTGCATGTGTGTATATATTCACATGTGCATGCAAACATTTGTGTGAGCATGGGCTCATGCACAGTGTGTTCAGGATAACTGGACTCAAACTTGAGGAGAGCAAACTCGCGGTCACTGGGGCATCACGTTCTGATTCTCAGATTCCACTTCCTGCCCCAGCACCACCACAGAGCCCTTCTCCATGCGGTGCTCAGGAAGCTGCTCCCAGATTGTTGGCCCAGACTGGCGCAGGTAATGACATCTGTTTGCCATCATCCCGATCCAGGTGCTCACCCTGGGCCCCCAGGCTGAGTGTAAGGAAGAGGCAGGACAGTAAGCATGAGTGAGTCAACAGCCGAAGAGAAGAAAAGCAGTGGGGTGGGGCAGGTTGGGCGTGGGGTACGGTGAGGGGAGGATGCAAGCTGTGCAGGTGCTCTTCCCCATCGGCATTCCTAGTGCACGCAGCAGCCTGGCACGCAGTAGGCACTCCGTGGAGTTTGAATGAATGAATGACTGGAGGGAGAGAAGGAAGGAAGGAAGGAAGGAAGGAAGGAAGGAAGGAAGGAAGGAACGAACGAACGAACGAACGAACGAAGGAACGAAGGAACGAAGGAAGGAAGATGAGGGTCTTGGGGAGAATGATAAGGGCCTGGGGTGCATGGGCACTTGAGAGTCCCTGGGCATACCGGCTGGGCAGTAGGTGTGTGCTGGGCAGAGCCTGGACATTCCGGTGCCAGGACGCGGGCAGTGAAAGCCAGGTGGACACAGGAGGCAGGTGTCTGAGCCTAGGGAGGGCTGGTACTCCCCTTGGTGACACGGGACAGGCCAAGCAGACCCTTGTTGGCAGAAGTGACCCTGGGCATTGGACACAAAATGGCACCTCTGAGAGCCAGGTTGGGTATGGCTGAGTGCTCAGGGGCTCAGAAAGGTCATGGAGTTATCCTACATTCCGGTGGTTCAGGCCATGGTGACTGGAGTACAGGACGCCAGGAGACTGGGTGGGTCATTGGAAAAAGAATTGGGGCCTGGGAGATTGGAGTGTTGAGGTCCCTCCTACAAGGCACCGAGAGCTGGGGCTCCAGCCTGAATCTTGGGTGGGGATCCCTGGTTCCCCAGGCCTTGGGGACTGGGCTGCCTCTGCAGCTCCCGGCGAGGTACCTGAGGGCAGAGGACAGCCAAGGGGCTGGAGGTCCTGACGTCCCAGGGGCATTCAGAGCCAGCCACACAGGAGCTGACAGGAGAGCTAAGGCCCAGGCCAGGGCAGAAGGAGCCTGCTGGGCAGGGCCTGCAGCTCCCCCTGGAGGTGCCACCTGGGTAAGGAGGTCAAAGTTCACAAGCTCAGTCCCCATGTTAGAATATCGGCTCCTGAGGACGGGACCTTTTCCGTGCTTGGCTTGCTGCCACTTCCCAGTACTAGAATGGAGCCTAGCACAATACTTCAGAATGAAGTAACCTCTGATCAAAGCCTTGCTGAGGGCATCTCTGCCTTGGTTGGCCAAAGGCGCAGCCTGGCATTCTGCAGACAGAGCCGTGCGCTGGGCATAGACTAAAGGAGTCCTTGTCCTGGGTGGGAAGCCCTAACATCCACCCTTAAGCATCGGCCTGTCTTCCAGCCTCATGTCCACCCTAGCGGGAGCCCCAGAAACCCTGACAAACAGATACTTCTGCTGTGCTGTTTGTGTCTACGGCGCTAACGCTGGGATTTGAAGACGGAGGGGCCCACAGCTGGGAGAGGATGGGAAAGCACAGGGCAGATGCTCACCTGGGCTGCTCCTCGTTGTCCCCATGGGGCAGGGCACAGGGTACAGAGCCCCCTGGGGGCAGTAGTGGCCTCGGGGGCAGGGTCCATTGAGGGGGAAGGCAGAGTTTCTCTGCGGAGTGGGGCCGGCAGCTCCCCCTTCACAGAAGTAACCAGCTGAGCAGGGTCCTTGGACACAGAAAGACTAGAATTTTAGGGCAGCATCAGAAGCCTTACCAGCTGCCTGTGCTGTGGAAGGCCCATATCTTGCCTCCTCCCTGGCCCCTGCCTGCTATCCTAAACCCCAGAGAATCATGGAAATTAAAGTAAAAGGAAGGAAAACTCAGGGAAACAAGGCATTACTGAGTACCTATGGTGTCTGTGGCCCTGAGCTGGCGGCTTCCACATGGGATCTAGGGTGAGGTGTGGGCACTTACTGTTCGCCAGGCGCTGTTCTGAGCTCGTGTTTGTAGGGACCACACCCCCCATAGCAACTGTGGGAGGTGGGTACAGTTATCACCCCCATTTTATAGGGGGAGGAGACAGGTCAGAAAGGTTAAGTGCCTTGTCCAAGGTCACACCTGCACTAAGTTCAGAGCTAGAATGAGAACCTACTCTTGGCCATAAGGCTGAGGACTTTTGGGGGAGGGAGGGAGGAACAGTGACGAAGGGACGAAGTGTTAGGAGACCACACGAAGGTGGGCAGCCAGACCCAGACGCATGCTGAGGCCCTGCCGAGGGGCGCACGGGAGCAGCTCTGCAGTGGGGCCGGGACGGAGCCCTGCTGGGTCGCTGTTACCTACCCTCAGTCTGCCCGCTGCCCTCACCAGGGCAGAATCTCCCTGCAGGACAGGGCTGACAGGCCCTAGGGGAGAGAGCACCTTCCCGAAGGTTCCGGGTTCCCTCTGGGCAGGGAAGAGCGGAGGGTGTCCCTTCTGGGCAATAGTGACCTGTGGGGAAGGTATGAGTAAGTGGACACTAAGGGTCCCAACCCCACAGCCGCCCCCTAGGCCCTACAACCTCATCATTTATGGCGGAGAAGTGAGGGAAGCCCTGGGAGGGGTGCGGAGAGCACGGCTGAGACACATGGAAGAGGACACTGGCCCGCGTGGAGGGAGAAGGCGGAGAGGGTTAGGATCCATGCTCGTGGGGTGGGGACTTTGGGGGTCTGTGCAGGCAGCAGAGGTATGAGTGTGTGCGTGCATGTGTTTGTGTGCGTGGGGACTTCAGCACTGTTTCTGGAGTCATTATGTAGACAGAATGAGTAATGGGTGTGGTCTGTCTCAATAGGCCTGGGAGAAAGAGTTCTTGTGCTAGAGAAAGGGGGGTCATGTGCACCTCAAACACCCCCCACCCCCCAGTATTCCCACTCAAGAAATCGCTGCCCTAGGAGCATGCCAACAGGCAGCCTGGTTACGTCTCACAAGAGACATGCTGTAGCCTTCTCGGGAGGGGGGTTACTCGGCTCTCTCGGGGTGGGGTTCTCAAAGTCCTCTGCTCTCACTCTGCAGTCAGGTTGTGGCTGTCCTCGGACAGCAGCACCTTAGAATCAGGAGGAGACTGAGCAGAATGTCTGGCCTCTCACACCTGTGCTCCTCCCTCCATGGTAAATGCACCCTCACCTTCTGGGCACCCACTGGGAACCCGCAGTGATAGGAAGGGACAGACATATGAGGCCGGTCACAGACCGTGTGAAGGAGGCCCTGAGTCCTCAGCAACCTCCACCCCGTGGTGTCCTCCTTCTGCTGCACGATTAGCCTCATTTTATAAGTGGGTTTCTGGATGCTGGGGAGGGCTGAGGTTTCGCCATCAAGCTTTCAGTTCCAGGACAGAGACGAGCTTTGGGAGCCAGGGGTGTCAGCTACATTGAACCCTGAGGTGCACTGTCCATTGCAGTCATGTCCAATGTCCCTCTACCCCTGAGAGTGGTGGCAGAGGCCGACATGAGGGCATTCGTTACCTTTTGGGCAGGTAGTGGGCTCCACAGTTGCAACCTTTTGGCAGTAGGTGCCCCCTGGGCAGGGCAGGCAGGTGTCTGCCCCAGGCAACGGGCTGAAGGTGCCAGGTTCACAGGGCTGCTCACTGTGAGCCCCTGGGGGACAGCGGAAGCCAGGAGGGCATCTGTATCCGTGGGTTCCATCAGAAGGTGAGGGCACAGCACTGCCTCCCAGGCAGATATACCTGAGGAGACAGAACCATGGCTAAACCTCCTCCAGCATGATGATGGGGTCCTGGAGAGGCAGAAGGTGAGAGAAAGGGGTAGCCTTGGAGCCCCAGGTTATCAGAGTTGTGTTGAGGGTAAGTCCAGTGTGGCCACAGCCAAGGGTCATCCCTGGGATGGAAGGAGGTCCCCTGGCCCTCGACTCGAAAACATGCCTCTGCCCCCGTAATAGGAAACTACACACTAGGGGCCCAGGCACAGTGTTGGCAAGAGTCAAACATTTTCCAGGATAAGCACGGCTCCCCTCTCCAAGATTGTTCTGTCCTCACGGCCTGTGAACAGATGGGACAGGACTTCCCTCTTACTGGTGGCCAGTGTCCAGCCCTTTCAACAATGGGGGGGAAATGCACCTGTCAGGAATCTCGGAGACCAGTTGGCTATTGGCCAACGAGGTAAAGACCGAGGCCTGGTAGTGGCTACAGAGGCTGTGGAGGCTGCCTGGGACTGAGTGGGACCGTAGAGCTGGCCTGGCACACCAGCACTCCTTGCATCTTGGAAGGTCAGTGCTAGGAGGGCCCGGTATCAGTTAGGCCCTGTATCAAAGGGGCCACACATTGGAAGCCTATATCCTGGGGGACAGGCTCCAGGGGCTGAGGAGAGACCATGGGATTTAGGATTAATCTGTAACTTGGGGGCCCTGTCAGCCCTGACAGGGACCCTCCCCCTTCCTCGCACCTGAGGAGTTCAGGGTCAGGGGCCCCTCACCCTGCATCGCAAAGGCCTGCCTCCGGGACATGGGACAGCCCAGGGTGGCTGCAGTAGTGCCCTGGGGGGCACGGCTGGCACTGGTCCTTGCTGGTCAGGCCTGGGGCAGAGGAGTAAAACCCAGGCAGGCATGGCATTGGAGAGCCCGTTCCCCTGGGGCAGAAGAAGCCAGGAGGGCAGATGTCATTCCCAGAAAGTCCTGGGCCCTCCACCTCTCAGTCAGAGAGAAGGAAGAAAGGCCTTCACATTAGAGCTGTGGTCTCAGGTTGCAAATACCTCTGCTGGCACCTGGGGCCAGGGAGACCTCAAATAAGAGCATTACATGCAAAATCATCCCATTACTATATGCTTCCAACTGTGTCAGCCAAGGGCCTATGGAGGATGAACTAGGAGGTCTTGGAGTAGTCTCTTCCTTCCTAAATATAGTGCTGGCTTCCCTCCCCTCTCTTCCTCATCCCCTGACCTAGTCTCTTCTCTGTGGAATCAGTGTAGAATTGGTGACTTCCAAAAGGGGCAGTCTATGTTCTAAAATGGAAGTTGGGGTTCAGAGAGGGCAAGGGCCAGGTGTGTCCAAGGTCACACCACAAGTCAGTAACAAAATGAGAACCAGAGACAATCAACTAACACACCCCACACATCTGCCCATCTGTCTGTCCAAGAAGGTCCATGAGTCCATCCACCCAACTTACTCTCCACTACCCTGCTCTACAGTATAATAATCTAACATACTGATGGTCGCCTTCTCACCACGTGGCTTTGAGAACATTTATTACTCCACATGCTTCTCCGTTTCTTCATGTCTAAAGTGGGGTAACCCTGGGGCGCCTGGGTGGCTTAGTCAGTTAAGCCTCCGACTTTCGCTTAGGTCATGATCTCGCGGTTCGTGGGTTCGGGCCCCGCGTCGGGCTCTGTGCTGACTGCCAGCTCAGAGCCTGGAGCCTGTTTCAGTCTGTGACTCCCTCTCTCTCTGACCCTCCCCTGCTCACACTGTCTCTTTCTTTCTCCTAGAAATAAATAAAACATAAAAAAAAAAAAATTTAAAGTGGGGTGACCCTGAGGCCTCCCACAGGTCTGGCGAGGAATGCTGAGTCAACACGTATACAGCACAAGAACACTGCCCAGTACCGAATACAGGCTCTGATTACGTTACTGCTCTTCTTGTCACATGCCATCAAACCCAAGATATCACACTGGAAGGCAAATGCTTTAAAAGAAAAAAGTCACCGTTCCAGGGTAGACTCAAGACACATGTCTGGGGCATGTGCCCAGTGTCACATACCTTGTGTTTGAGGGGGGTGGGAGACATTGCTCCTCCTGTGCAGTAGTGGGCTGAGTGACAGAGCCCTGACGGCTGGGACAGTCCTTCTGATGAGCAGAACATCCCTAGAAGAAGCAAACCCAAGGGGCAGGTGACAGAAGAACACCCCCCACCTCCCTCTGGCTCTGGCACCAGCCCTGCCTCTCTTGGGCTATGCTCCACGTCTCCTCCCTCCCCAGGCTCTCAGACTAGCACAGGGTGTTGGCATGACGGCCAGGCAGAGTCAGGAGTGAGCGGCGGAATGAGCTAGAGAGACATGGAGCTGCCCTGACCAGGGCAGTACTTTTCTCCATCCCTACCTTCTGAAGAAAGCATGGGGTTGGTCTTGCCCTGAGCCCTAGAGGTGCATGTTGAGTGGGCTGAAGCACAGGGTGTGAGGAGGCCTGAAGAATCCAAAGGATGACGGGGGCTGTGGGCCTATAGGAGGCCGGTGGGGCCCTGGCCCATGTTTGGACTTGGCTTTGCTTACCTTGACCCCGCTGTTAGACATGTGAGGGGCTGCCACGGCAATATGGGCCCAGGGGCCCAAGGCACCTTCCCTCATAGATTTGATTGCCTGCCTTCCTTCTACTTTTCCTTATTCTCTCCTCAGCCCTTTAGTCTAGGCTTTCCGATGGCTAATTGTCCAGAGTCAACAAACCTGCTGGGCACAGCTCACAGTCCAGTTCTGCACTGGCCCCTCGCCTGGGCCCGAATGTCCCCCGAGGGCATGGGTGGGCAGTACCTGAGTGGGAGCCAAGGGGACAGAAGTAGCCCTGGAGGCACAGGCTGGGGCCACCGGCTGTGCGACCTAAGGGGCAACAGCAGGGTCGGCCTGAGCTTGCAGTGGGACCCCTACCTTCTGAGCATCCTGGTCAGAGACTTGAGACCGCTCCCCCGTGCACCTCCCCCCCCGCCCAGCTCTGAGGCTGCCCTAGCCCAGCCGCTCAGTGAAGGTGCTTTATTCTTTGTCTAATTCCTGGGCATGCTGGGTGAGAGGGGGACCCTCAACGGCTGTCCATCTGTCATCCCAGCAGAAGGTATATTGCCCAAGAAACTCTGTAGCCTCTTGAGATCTCCAGCCTTGAGGCTGACTGTCGAGCATAAAACTCTCTTTCTCTGGAAGGTGGCACTTGCCCGTGCTGGGCACAACCAGGCCCACCACCCCTGCTGTGGTCTGCAGACTCCACCGCTTTGCTCCTGGCCTCTCTGCTGGGCCAGTAGCCGCCTGTGTATTTCTAAACAGGAACAAGGCCATAGCATGATCTCAAGTGTGGAAACTGAGTCAGGCTACAACCAACTAGATCCTAGGGCCCTAGATCTCAGATTTTCCTGTCCTGCATGTATGTCCTGAGCTGGGCACATCCTGATGAGTCATCGGGCAACCCCTCCTCTTGGTTTAAGTCCCTGACCTGCCTTTCCCTTGTACCTGGACTGTTTCAGGGTCCCCTTCCCTCTACTTTGATGCCAGTTGTCACGGGCTTTAGGTGGATCGTAACACTATGACTATAACTAAGCTTCTGGCCTAAGAATGCCTGAGATACATTCTAACACCAAACCCAAATGAATGCATAAGGGAGGGTACCAGGGGTCTCTTGTGCTGAGCTGATGTGCTGTACCACCTCAGGTTAGTCTCTCTCCTCTCTCTCTGACAAGGGAGGGGAACTCCTGCTCATCAGGCATCATTCCTATAGGGGCTCAAACCACTGGAACCTTGCCCTGGGACCCAGGACCATGTGGGGGCCTTGTGTTCATCAGCCCACCTGTGCCTGAGGCGTCACAGTAGAATCCTGCAGGGCAGGGCTCACAAGACCCCTTGGCTTCCTGGGGCTGGAATGTTCCATTCTCACAGGCCCGTGGCTGGGGAGATCCCTCCGGACAGTAGAAGCCATGGGGGCACCGGAAAGATGTAGGGGTTGCTGAAGTCTGGCCAGGAGGACAGTAGTAACCTGCTGAGCACGGCCCATCTGGGAAGGGTTTCCCGGATCCTATGGAGAGGGAGTGAAGGCAGGCTGACTCTATGACAGTGAGCCTGGCTTCAGACGAGAAAGAAGGGAAAAGAGGGACCTGGAAGAGTGCCTGGAGCTGTGCCTAAGCTTGGAAGTGTAGTGTGCCCTGAAGTTCAAGGTGCCAGACTCTGCAGCCCCTCCCAGCTCTGCTGCTCGCTCCCTATGCAGGAGGCCGCTTTCAACTCAGGTCTGTCATCTGTAAAATAGCAGCTCTATTGTGATGATAAGTGAGCTTAAAAGGCCTGTCTGGTCACATCCCACAGGATCATGTAGAGCCAAAATGAACGAGTGCTCGCTTAGGATCCTAGAAACACAGGCCCTGCGGTGGCAGTTGGAGACGTGCAGGGCTCTGCCACCCTGGCTGCGGGCGATGGGCCAATGCCTCACATCCCTAGACTTATTCTGGGGTGACACACCTATGCTCCTATGGAGATTCCTCAGGGGACCATTTGTGGGAATTCACACCTCGCTTCTGCTTCCTAGCACCGTGCGCTAGTCTGTTCGCTGCCCTATCATATCGAGTTCTGCATAAATGGAGCCGACAGCCAAAATTGACAAACGCACACCTGCTGTCTTCCTCTTCTTTGCAAGATGGTTATTGCTATGTCTACTCTCCAGTCCTCTGACTTAGTCATGACAGGGTCCCCCGGAAGTCCTGCCCCCTGCTGCTCTGGACAGAAACCCCCTGCTTCCTGAACAGGGCCATTACCTTCAAATCCCCTGTGGGTTCGATGTCCCCTCCCCTGCCCAGGACATCCAGAGCGTCTCGTCTGCCAGAAATCAGCATGCTTGGGTTGCGAGATTCATGTTCCTGTTTGTCTCTTTCCATCCCCTTCCCCACTGTGAATTCTTAGGAGTCAGAGCCAGGTCACCTCTGCCTTCCCATCCCATCCCCATGTTCAGGCCTCAGGTAGCAACCCCTATGTAGGACCACAGGTCATGTGTGATGGAGGGGACCTAAGGTGTCACCCTCAGGCAGGCTAAGTGCCTCTGGGACAAATGGATCATAAGAGGACCTCTCAGAATCCCAGAGAGATGGCTCTTGTCACCTGAATCTGAGCAGAATTGTCCTGCAGGACAAGGCCTACAATCCGCAGCACTGCGGGCGCCAGGCCACTCTCGGAAGGTGCCCCTTGGGCATGGGTGCTGGGTGGGGCTCCAGGTACCCAAAGGGCAGTAGTAGCCAGCAGGACAGTCCATTGGCCAAATAGGGCTGGCGCTTGGCCTCGGAATCCCAAAGGAACAGAACCTGTGGAAACGGACAGTAGGTGGTCAGGAATGAAGGAGTCAGGGCCTTCTATATCTCTAGGTTTTCTAGGCATTGAGGATCGTCCAGAGGAAGGAAGCTCCTGGGGCATGGAGGATCTGGGCAGAAGCGAACCCCGCTCCCCCCGACCCCCACAACCGGGACCATCTGCGGTCAGAGGAAATGGGCATCAAGGAGGACAACAGCCTCCTGTCTCACGAGCCTCGCGCACGAAGTCTGCAGCCCTCCACAGCCCCTGCATCGCTGTTAGGGTTTTATTTACATTGGGTTCTACAAGGCAGAGGTGCCTGCGGTACCATGGCCACCAGTCCCGGAAGCATGTCTGAGTCCCTCTACTTTCAGAGAGAGCAGGAAAGGTCAGGTGTCACCCAGATAAAGGAGAAACCCCAGCCCCAGTAACAGCTCCTCACTTTCCAGCAGGGCATGTCTTGCAGAGACTCTGTCCAGGCTCATCCTGATACTGCCCTGGGGGGCAGAGCTGGGGCTCCAGGCTGCCTGGGGGGCATGAGTGCCCAGTGGGGCAGAGAGTGCCTAGAAAAGCCATGGGAGACAATCATTCCCTCTTGGGAGACTCCCCATCTCCTTCCAGCCAGAGCCCAGAGTGATTCTTACTCCCTGCATGGCTGAGTGGGTGCGGCATGTGATTCATGGTGCTCGTGATGGATGACACTCCCAGGACTGGCTCCTTCTGCCTTAGTCCTATAGATGCCTAAAGGGGAGGCTCCAGCTGACAACGAGCCCTGTGTGGAAGGCCATAGGAACCTCCAGGTGGTCCCGTGGTGGTCCCTTGTGGGGAAGGAGCCAGGTCTGTAGAGACGGGACTGAGAGTTCTCTCCACGGCCTGGGACTTAGAGCTGGGAACCTCATATGGTACCTGAGGCAGCCCCAGGCTCCCAGGGGTTCGAGTCCTGTGAGATGTTTCTTCAACCATAGGCTCTTTGGACATATAAATCTGGGAAATGCTGCGTCAACTAAGTCTCCTGGAGGTCCCTGTGCTCTTCCTCATACAGATTACTGACAAGCACAAGGAAGCCTGTCCATGCTCAAGAACTTGGCTTCCCACAGGCCTTTGACTGATGAAGGCATGAGAGGCAGGTTGTAGGGGAGCTAATTTAGGAGACAGGCCATGGGAAGAGATGGAGCAGGATCAGAAGCCTGTGCTCTTTATCCATATTCTGGAGGATGAAACTGTTTATCCACTTTTTTAATTTCTTGGGAGTTAATGAATTTTTTGGAGATACTGTCCTAAATAGGTTAGGCTTTGGGGTTGGGTCTGTGTCCATGCTGAAGCCAGAGCTCTCAGGTGGGGACAGCGGGTGGCCCTCCTGAGAGCCTGTATTATCAGAGGGAGCCTCCCTGCTCGGTGAGGAGCTCCTTTCCACTGAGTGCTATCAGCTTGTGAGCTCGGTGACAGCAAGGCACTTGAGCCTCCTGGTTGTCTGCAGACAGTGCCTGACACACAGGTCGTGCTCAGTGGCTGTTGGTTGGAAGAGCTTTAACATGGAGATCGCAGACCAGTGGTCTGCAGGCTCGGTCTGCCTTCAGAGGGGCTTTATTTGCCTTATACAGAAATCTAATCTTTTAAACTTAGTTGCCTAGATTTGCAGCTTTCCTTGAGCCCTGATGTGTACTGTGGTCCCTTTGCATTCACAGCTGGCCTGGGCCCTGCAAACATGATCCTCACTCCTAGGAGGCATTCCTTAATGCCCCTCCAAATTTCTTTGATTGGTATTCTGGTGGCCATTGGTGTGGGTCTGCAAAGATTGTGTCCTGGCCAGGCCCATTTTTTTGCATTTAGTGGCTGACCTTCGCTTGCATAGCACACTTGCTGAAAGCTCTCAGGGCCAGGCACAATTCCTAAGTGACTTGACCTTGCTTTCCTTTGTCACAGGAAAGAGTGTCAGAATGCAACTGAGCAATGTAGCGAGAGAGCCAACTTTCAACACCATGTGATCAAAACAAGGAGCCTGATGTAAACACCGATACTTTCGTATAATTACTTACATCCCAAAACTGATTACAACCAACCTGGGTTTGGTTCCCAGCTGAGGACGGAGGCCCCGGAAGACAGGACCGTGCCAGCTCTGCTAAGGGGAGCTCTAACGCATCCTCGTCCTAGGGGTCTGAGCTTCTCCCTCTTCTGTCTGCCGGACCCCAGGTAGCACATCACTAGAGTATTTTTATTCCTTCTCCCAACCACGGGATTCTCCATCTTTGGCTGATTTTTTTAAAAGGCCTCTTGATTCTTCCTTTTCTTATGACTCCCATCCCCAGTGTCTTCCTGCTCCCCTTTTGCTGTCTGGATGCACGAGGAGCCTTGCTAACACCTGGTGTTCTCAGCTCCTTCCACGGAGGTTCCAGATCACAAGGGCCTGTCTCACTGCATTTGGGCCCCAGGAGGCTGAATACAGAGGGCGAGCCCACGGGCACGTCTCCTTCCAGGCCAGCCCACGAAGGGTCCCAGAATGCCCTTCCCTTACCCGAGGGTGAGGAGGGACCGCTCTTACCTGGACTATGCCCAGAGACAGAGGCCCTGGGGCAGAACCAGCCTCCTTCGCATGGGGCCTCCGGGAAGCTCAGGCCGGCCCTGGAGCAGAACCAGCCAGCGGGGCACGGCTGGCAGTCCTCCGGTGACCCGGCTCCAGGGATGGGTAGGAGGGAGCCTGCAGGTACACACTGCATGGCCACCGCCAGGGGGCCTCTCTCTCACACGGAGACTCAGGGCGGTGCCTGTCAGACCGAGTCGTGATCCTGCTCTGCCCGCTCAGCCTCATAGACCGCTGGCTGAAGGGCTCCCCAGCCTCCTGGGCTGCCTCGTCGCCTGGAGGTCTGGGCCCTGACACAGCTGAGCTTCATCTCATCCCCCCATCTGAGCTGCAAGGCATACTCCCTTCGTGCTGTGCCTCTGTCTACACCCCTCCCTGTTCAAGCCGCCCCCAGAGAGCCAGGGCCCAAGCTCTTCATCACCTTTCATCAGTCAACCCCCAAGCCTCATGCAGTGTGCATGCAGGATGGACATTGCCTTTTGAGTATAGTTTGGTGGTTTCTTCTGTGTCTTTCCCAAGATGTCTCCCGAAGGCTGGACCTCCGTTCCTTCCCCCTCAAGGGTCTGGAGCAGACCCGTGCACTGCTGGTTACCAACCGCACCCCATCAGTAACTCACCTGGGGGGCATGGAGCAGGCTTGGGGCTACCCTGGGGACAAAAGTGGCCTGGAGGACAGAGGTCTCCTGTGATGCCATCAGTGGGATTCGGAACAGCTGCTGCCTGAATACAGTAGAACCCTGCGCTACAAGGCCCGGACACGGCTGCCAGCCCAGGTAGGAGGCAGTAGGAGCCTGCAGGAGAGAGGGAAAGACAGGGTCCTCAGGCCTGGGGAGCAGAGGGATCGGGGCACCCTCCACCCCAGCCAGCAAATGTGGGCGGACCTCGTGTGCACTGTGGGCTGTGCGCAAAGCACGCCCATCTGAGACAGGGCTGAGTCCTGCCGTCCCTGGTCGGGGAGGATGTGGCCTAACACGGCTGGGGTGGGGATACGTCCCCTTACCTGGCTCACAGGGTGTGCAGTCTGACTGCCGGGCACCCCCTCTCTGCGGCCTGTAGGTGCCCCGGGGGCAGGGGAACTGAGAAGCAAAGGATGTGGAGGCAGGGCAGTAATGGCCAGCGGGACACTCGTTCCCCACCGCAGAGGAGGTACTTGCAGGGCAGAAGAAACTACAGGCAAGACAAGCAGGGAGGAGGATGCTCACAAGGCTGCGAACTGGGGCAAAGATGGCTCCTAGGCTCTCCTTCCATCATTGGCCCCGGGAGTAACTGCCCCACTAGGGACACAGCTCCATTCCAGCCAAGGCACAGGGGGCTAGGCGGGGGTGGTGGCTGGGCTTAAATGGCTTAAATTGCAGCAAAAGAGACCTAGGTTTGAAATTAGGAATGACCCAGTGATACCCAATAAAGCGATCAAGAGGCATAAAGGAAGGTGGCTAGACGGTGTTGAAGTTCCTCAGGGACTTCTTACAGTCACAGGAACTCAGGTCGCAAGAGGCCTTAGACGGCATCGGGTCCAGCCGCCTTCTGTAGCAGGAGTGCACGCTCCGCCCGGCCGGACCCGTGAGCCCCCGGGACGGCCTCCTAGCACTCACCCCTCAGGACAAGACTCGCAGCGGCCCTGGGCGACCAGGCTGTTGTGGGTGCCTGCTGGGCATGGCCTTGGGGCAGCAGTGCCTGGGGGGCAAAAGTGCCCTGAAAGGGAGCAGACCCAATAGGTCAGAGCCACAGGAGCCCCGTCCTGAACCCAGTTCTTGCAGGGCCCGGGGCACCCTTGGCCCCTGTGTGGGTGGCGGCCCTGGAGCCTGTTCCCTTCCCACCTCCCCAGGCTCCTCCCCGGACCGGCCCCTGGAGGTACCTGCAGGGCAAGGGCCACTGGTCCCGTCTCCCAGGGGGCTGTTGGGGACGGCGGCCCCATGGCGGCAGAAGAAGCCTGCGCTGCAGGGCCCAGAAGGGCTGGTGAGGCCTGCAGAGCCGCAGTAGTGGCCAGGCAGGCACGGGGAGCAGGCCGCCTGCGGGACACGCCCCCAGTTAGGATGCCAGCTCCCAGCTCCAGCCAGGGCGGGGAGGCAGGGGCCGCAGCAGAAGGGGCCTCAGGTCAGACAACTCTTGTCCCGGTTCACCTGCCTTCCTCTACGGGGCCCGACAGGCCTTGCTCCACTCTGCTTGCACCTTCTCCAGGTGGGGCACAAACTCCCTAAGTCGGGGCTTAAGGCTCCAAAACATACGCGTCAGTATGTTGTTCTGCCTGCTTGCTTTTTTTCTCTTTACTTCCATGTTCTTTTGTAGTTTGACCAGTAACAACAGCAGAAGTCTGTCCTTCTGCTCTACCTCCAGGGACGGCCTCTCGGCTCACTTGGGTGAGGAGGACCAGGCAGTCCAGAGAGCTGGCATTCCTGAGCCTTTGCACGAGCCAGGAATGTTTCTCTAACAACAGGAGGGTCTCAGAATGGTGAACTGAAAACCGTGATTTGGATGGAAGGGCTTGTGAAGAGAGCCAGATATTAAAGTTGCTTTTGGAATCTGGCAATTTAAATAGAATTTTGTGCATCCTAGGTGGCCCTTTATAAATTATAGGTTATTAGTTTTTAAAAATAGCTTATTGTCAAGTTGGTTTCCATATAACACCCAGTGCTCATCCCCACAAGTGCCCTCCTCCATGCCCATCACTCCCTTCCCCTCCCCCCCACCCCATCAGCCCTCAGTTTGTTCTCAGCATTCAAGAGTCTCTCATGGTTTGCCTCCCTCCTTCTCTCCCAACTATTTCCCCCTTCTTCTCCCCCACAGTCCTCCATTAAGTTCCTCCTAATCCTCCTATACGTGCAAACATATGGTTTTGTCTGTCTCCGCCTGACTTATTTTGCTCAGCATAACACCCAGCGTAACGTCTCATGTCACTCCTCTACTCAGACCCTACTTTGGCCTCTCTCTCACTCATAGCCTCAAGGAAAGCACCAGGTGCTGCATCGCTGGCTCCTCACTCCCTCTCCAACCTCCCTCTGCCCCCCCCCATTACGTACCCTCCTTGATCTCCCTGCAACCCCCAACATGCACCTGGCACAAGGGGGTGCTGCTCCCTCTGAGGTTCCAAAGTCAGCCTGAACAGTCATTCAGGCAGCCAACAAGTACACGCTGGGAGCCAGCTCTGTGCCAGGCACTATTCTGACTATAGAGTAGTGAGCAAAAGACAAAACTCCCTGGCTTTGTGGTGCTTATATTTTAGTGAGGAATACAGACGATAAATAAGGCCAGTAAGTAAAATGGTATAGAAGACTGAGGTGTGTGCCCAGGAGGGCCAGGGAAGATCTCCCTTGAAAGCGACTTTCAAGTACAGACCCAAAGGAAGGAGGAGACAGCCAGGTGGCCCTGTTCTTCAGTCCCCATGACAACCTTCGGCCGCGAGGTTTGGCCAGATCCAAACAGGGCCCTTCCCATACCGAGCCTCCTCCCAGGCTGGAGGGAGTCTCCTTACCTCTGAGGTGAGCTTGATGCGCGCGCTGAAGGTGCCAGGTGGGCAGGGCTGGGGCACGGCTGAACCCCTGGGGCAGTAGTGTCCCTGAGGACACGGTCCAGCCTCCTCTGGAACCAAGAAACAAGCCAGCCTGGCCCCTGGGAAGTGGTGAGGAGCAGGAGCTCCAAACAACTCCTTCTGCATCCCTCGAACAGGCTCGGGGCCCTGGAGTTGGGCTGCGGGTCCCCTCCTGCCAGTCACCCCCTCTGCGCCTGGTTATGCCACCCCAGCCCCGTGCTGCTGTTGCAGACGGGAAGAGGTCAGGGGAAGCGTTTCCTGACATGGGACGGTGGCACGTGGGAGGGGCTCTTGAAGGAAGCAGGCATCCAAGGGAGGCAGGGCCTTTCTGGAAGGCTTAAGCCCTGGGGTCTAGGGGACGGACAGACAGCCTTTGAGACTGAGGCAGGGTTTCCAGCACCCATTCCGGCTCTTGCTATAGAGGCCTCTGCAGACCTCCTCATGCTGGTTGGCATTTTAACACTTTGTCTAGTTTCTGGAGGTGCCTAGCTGCGTCTTGTCTCCTCTCCCTTGACCCACGTGGGCTCTGCTCCAAGACGCCTGCCACTAGGAGCACCTGGTGACTGGAGACGGAAACCAGCTAGTTCTGGGCTGTTGCTGAGTAGACAGGGGTGTTGTAGCTGGAGGGTCAGGAGCTGGTGAGAGGAGCTGTGCCTCAATGTCCTCACCAGAATCTAGGCCTCCATGAGAATGTGTGACCTTTAGGGCCCAACGGCAGCTGCAGAGTGACAGAAAGCTAGACCGGGCTCAGTGGGCCTAAGCCCTCAAGTTGGCCACTGACTGTGTGCCTTTAGGCAAAGCAGACCGTTTTCCTGAGCCTCAGTTTTCCTTCTGTCGGAAATAGGGATTGGACCGGATCATGGGATTTTGCCCTGTGTCCCTGGATTCCAAAGACGACTTGAGCCCCCAAAAGATCAAAACCACTGGAACAGTCTCTCGGCCATACAATGAGAACCACTTGGGAGGATTGGCATATTGACCACACGTGGCATGGGCCGCCGCCACCAATCTCAGATTTGATGGCCTGGCCCTCCCACGACCTCAGTATCATTATGCGCCAGCTGGCTCAAATGTGTGGCTCAGCTGAAGGGAATTTCCCCATGACCCACAAGGTAAGCTTCCTCGGGTCTGCCCTGGTGTTTGCCCGCGGCCTGGGGTGCGGGGGGCACAGGAGCTCCTGGGGTGTCCTGCCAAGGAGGGAAAGTGGGTAGTGGAGACAAATGCCAAAGCACTGTTTATGCTGGCACCCATGCCTTGCCTGCCCTGCCCCCCTCCCTCCACCACGAGCGAGAGTCCAGGAACACAGGGAGCCCATGACAGGCACCCGAGATCGCTCGGAGAGAACAGGCTCACCAGCCTCTCTGGGTTGACGGATGGATGGAGAGATCTGAATCTGGTCCCGACCTCCCAATGTGAGGTTTAGAAAATGGGGTAGGGGGTCAGTGTCCAGCCGGGAGGGCCCTGTACCTTCAGTGCCAGCCTCCGGGTTGGGCCGAGTGGACCCTCTGGAGCAGAAGAAGCCTTCCCAGCACTGTCCGCCGGCCTCTGTAGCGTTGGCACTGGGGCAGAAACTGCCCCTGTCACAGGCGTGGCACCCTGGCAGGCTGCCCAGTCCCCGCTCGGGGCCGTAGGTGCCTGGGGGGCAGGGCTGCCAGTCAAGCCCTGTCCCTTCAGGGCAATAGAAACCTGGGAAGGGAGCAGGGCCAAGATTAGGGCCTGAGGAGGCGGGGGATGGGAAGAAGCTGCGGCGGGTGGGCTCTGGGCACTGGACTGGAGGCCAGCATGGAGGCTGGCATCTCTGCTTCAGGGCTCCTGCCCGGGAAATGAAAATGCTCTGTAAATCCAGGAGTTACCACCTTATTATTAGCATATATAGTCCAGGCCTCGGAGGGAAGCGGGGAAAGAGAACAGGCAGCTTGAGTGCCCTGCGCACGCCTCCCTGTGCTTTGGACCCTTTGCTGAGTCAGCCGGCCCATTGGCAGGACACTCACCCCTCGGGCACAGCTGTGGCCTCAGCCCTGGAACACAGTAGTGGCCGCTGGGGCAGGCGGAACATTGTGTTGTGCGGCTGCCAGGGGCGTAGGAGCCCGGAGGACACGAGGCGGGGCCCACCGCTCCCAGAGGACGGACGTGCCCGTGGGCGCAGGGGCTCCCGGAGACGCCCTCGGGGGGCGTGGCAGGGACAGCTCCTCCAGGCCAGGAAACCCTGGAAGAGTGTGGGCCAAGCACAAGGGCCTCAGCCGAGGGCAGTGGCCGAGGAGCCTGCAGCCACAGGCAGTGCATGGACGCTCAGCCCGGGCCCGGGGCCCCTCCTGGCATAACTCAGCCTCCGCGTGTCTGCGAGGGGCCCATAGGCCTCACGGGCCCGTGGGGGCGGCTCCTTCTGATCTCCTCCCCCTTGCTCTCTGGCTGAATCTGGATCCTGGAATGGAACCGCCTCCTCACTTTGTGGACACCGTTCCCTCAAATTTAGGTGGCCGTGTTTGCCCACCTTGGTTGGCAAGGTGCTGGCCAGGTTGTCGGGTGGCTGCTAGAGCAGAGTCTCCCTTCAGAGCAATCCTGACATCCTTCTGGGGTTGGGGTCCCTTCCTCAGACCAGGTACCAGGTGGGCATCGCGTGGGGGCGGGAGCTCCTGCAAAGTCAGAGCGACGGAGGGGAGAGGCCCCGCAACGCGGGGGAGACACTGAACTGCTTGGCTTCTATCCCCTGCTTTCTCCCCTGCGCAGAGCGGGACGGAAATGCCTCCCCCTCTCAGCTTCCAGCCGGCAAGGACCAATTTAGCTTTGGACTCCTTGTGTCAATTTTACTGAGTGAAGGGAAGGTGCCTGCCATTCTGCAAGCAAGTACCGGGTGGGGGCCGAATAACCAGGCCCCTGAAAGCACCCTCAGGGCAAAGGAGGAAGGTCGGTTGCTCAGGCGAGTTTTCCTGAGATCCAGGAAAGGCGAAGGGCTGGAGGAGGGTCCCCAGGGAGGGGAAGGGTGAGGACTGTTGAGTTGAGTAGGGAGGGCATGTTGAGGAGGGACCTGTACTCAGCCCTGCACAGCTTAGCACCGCCGTCCACTGAGGCCACGGCGCATGTGCTGGGGGGAAGGCTCTAAACCCGTGGAGACCTGTCTTCACCAGCAGGGGGCTGGAAGGGACTTGACCTCCTCCTGCCCCCCCGCCCCCCACTGAAGTGGCCCCAGAGGGGGTGAGGTACCCTCAAGGCAGTAGTGCCCAGCAGGGCAGAAGACGCCCCGTGCCCCGTCCGTGGGGTTCTTGCTAGTGGCTCCTCCCTTGCACCAGTGCCCTGCAGCGCAGTCTCCTAGAAGAAAGGACATGTCCGCTGTTCCCACAGGACCCCTTGCTGGAGAGCACGGGGCTGTTCGTGCTGTCCCCAGACCCTCCCCCACTGTGGCCATACACTCCAGGAGTTCTTGACCCAAAGCCAGCCCAAGCCACCCGGTGATGGGATGAGCTGGATCCTGAATATCTCCCAGGTTCAGTCAGTACCAAGTTCCCAGGTCAAAGTGGGTGTGGGGTCTGGGCCAGTTTGAGACTTGCCGTCCTTAGAGATTGTCAGCTGCCAGGCCTAGATTTTCCTTATTGATCCAAACATTTCCAGCCATTTCATAGGGAAGCTACCCAAACACCCAAGAAAGTGACACCCTCCTTCTTCCCCCTACTCAAAGCAGCAATAGGGTGTGGGGGGCAGGGGCAGAGATGCCAAAGACCTTCTAGAAGAACCCCTGAACCGTGTGCTCATGGGGCCTCTGTGCTGAAAGTAGGCAGCTGGGGGTGGTTCTATTTCAGGCCGATGTACTGTGATGAAGGGACTCCCAATTCTGGGTGATAGATCACTTGGATAGCTTTTAACTTTTTATCTTTATTTAAAAAAAATTTAGTGGTTTTTTTTTTTTTTTTTTTTTTTTGAGAGGGGTGAAGGGCAGAGAGAAAAGGACACAGAGAATCCAAAATAGGCTCCAGGCTCTAACCTGTCAGCATAGAGCCCAACATGGGGCTCGAACTCACGAACCATGAGACCACGACCTGAGCCGAAGTCAGGCACTGAACTCACTGAGCCACCCAGGTGCCCCATCACCTGGAAAGCTTTTAAAACTAGACACTGAGGTCCAACCCCATCCCCCCTGACTTTCTGGACTGGGGTGTGGGGACACAGTGTTTCTGATGTAAGGGGTCTTGGGAAGGCAGTGGAATATTTGCCCAACACCCTGCTGCTCTGCCCCCATCTTTACCAGTGACCCAGGCCCATGTAGTTTTCCCCTGAAGCATCTCCTCCTCAGTCTGCCCTGGGACCCACCCCTCAAGCCCACCCACTGCCTAACCCTCTTCTGCCTCCAGGACATACCTGTGGGTGCGGTGAGCCCTGCCAGTGCACAGAATTTCCCCGCGGGGCACAGCTGGCATTCAGTGATGCTCCTTAGCCCTCTCCGAGGGCCGTATGTACCCACTGGGCACCTGTGGTGTGTGGCCGCGGCTGTGCCCAGGGGGCAGTAATAGCCTTGAGGACAAGGATATAGGCTGAAGTCCTGGACGGGCCCAGCACTAGAGTCGCAGTAGTAACCTGGCCAGGAGGGAGGGACACTCAGGAGGACTGTCCCCCCCTGAGATGTCTCGGGGCAACAGGGTGTCTTGCCATGAGGGCCTTGGGGGCTGTGCTATGGAGCCCGAGTCCCAGACAGCCGCCTCGTGGGCTCGCACCCCACGCCTTGTGCCCTTTCCCTGCACCTGAAGGTCTCTGCTGCCTCTCACCTGCTGGGCAGGGCCCGCTGGGGGCCTGGAGACCAGCCTCCTTGCAGTAGAAGCTCTGTGGGCAGGTCTGGCACGCAGAGGGGATGGTCTGCTGTGGGAGGCTGGAGAAGGTGCCAGCGGGACACGGCACTGGCCTGTGTGATGCTGCAGCTGAGGGCACAGAGAGGCCTGGCTGAGGGGAGGCCTCAGGCCCAGGGGACCCAGTCCCAGAGATGGGGCGGGACCCATGGTGAAGCTGTGTAGGACCCACCTCTGCAAACCTCCCTGAAGCCCCACCCCCTGGCCCCTCTGCATCACGCGGAGACACCCCAGCCCTGGGCCTGTTGCTGGAGGATCATCATCAGGTCTCACACCGCTGACAGCTAATGAGACTCCTGACGCAACAAGGGCACTGCTGTCGGTCCTCAGCTGCCCGCATCAAACAGCTCAAGTCGCAGCCGACACCCAAGCGCACTTTACGCAGCATTCCTTGGCCTTGGGATGGGCCAGCTATGGCACCCCTTTTCCCTCTGGCTTCTTCCCAGCTTCCCCAGGGGCCAGACACAAACTTGTGAGTAGGATGTGTCAGCAGGCTTCTGGGCAGGAAGCCGAGTAGGGCTGAGAGCGGGGCCCACGGAGACACTCACGGCAGAAGGTTCCTGGGGGGCAGGGGGCCCCCGTCAGTCCATCCTCTGGAGCTGGAGACACTGCTCCTTTGACACAGAAGTAGCCAGCCTGGCAGGGCCCACTGGGTGTGGACAGGCCTGGGGGCGAGAGGGGGCGCCAGGCTGGGGCTGAGTAGAACCTTACACAGACAGACGGGGTCATTGTGCAGAGTCAAGCTCTGAAGGACTGAGAGCTGCACCGGTGGCTGCGCCTATGCTGGGTGCTTTGTCTGTTTCTCTCCTCTACCCACCCCTGTGCCAGGGGTACCACGTCCCTCTCGCGGGGCACCTGAGGCGTTGTCAGTAGTAGCAGACAGAGCTGAGATCTGAGCAGAGGTGGGGGTCTTGGCCTCACTGTGCTCTACCACCTGAGGGCAGCCAGAGGCTGGGGCAGGAGGAGTCTAGTTCACATCTGGGTCCTCAGTGACTGGGAGCTTTGGGTCACAGCCTGTGCTCAGGGCATCACTCAGTCATGGGGATTCATGAGAGAGCATGAGAGGCCCCTTCTTCTGCAGAGACTTGCCCTCCCCATGGTATTCTGCAGTGACCCAACTGTGTTCACTCAGCCATGACGGCAGGAAGTTTATGTGAGCACAGACCTGCCTGTAAGCTTGCCAAGCACACTACCTAAGCTGGCAGGTACGGACATCAGTTCTCAGTTTCTAGAGGGAAATATTGGTTCCTGCCCACAGTCACACGGCTGGTGAGAGCAAGTTGGGGTCCCACCATTTCTCTCCATCATTTCCAAGCTAGGTCATAGCACACTGGGTCCTTACCAGAGGTGGCGCAGAAAGAGCCCGGTGGGCAGGGCATGGGTTCTGGGCTGCCCTCAGGGCAGAAGGATCCAGCTGGACACTTCCCCCCTGTGGCCGTGGCTGGACACAGGCAATTGGCGCTGGTGTAGTTATCCAGGTCAAAGGGGCGGGCGGTCCAGGCTGCCGAGACGCAGAACCAGCCTGGGGTGGAGATCAGCACAGAAAGACGGGCAGTGGGGCCAGAGGACTGGCGGGGACCCCGGGGCTCAAAGGCTGAGCTCACCCAGGCTGCCACCTACCCCTCCCAGGAGCTGCTCCAAAAGACGGTCCAGGGCACCCCAGGTCCAGGGACAGCAGAAGGAAGCTCAGGGATAGGTGGGGGGTTCTTAGGGTACTTTGGGAAGCGCACCTGCATCACAGGGCCCAGAGGCCTGGGTCAGATTCTCCTGTCCACAGTAGTGGCCTGGGGGACAAGGCAGGCAGCTGTCCAGGCTCTGGGTCATTGGGTCTGGGTTGTAATAGCCCCGAGGGCAGGGGAACTGGGTGGCATATTTGGTGCCTGTAAAGCAAAAGTCAGAGGAAAGAGTCCAGCTGGGCCCACAGCTGGGGAGGGAGACCATACCACTCACTGTTCCTGGTGCCCCCTCATAGCGCTTGTCCTGCCAAACCCCTGGCCTGAGCCACAGGGCCACCGCCCTCACCAATAGCTTGTGTTCGGCTTCCCAGGCTGGGTGGTCCT
Organism: Crocuta crocuta; assembly: GCF_008692635.1. NCBI lineage: Eukaryota > Metazoa > Chordata > Mammalia > Carnivora > Hyaenidae > Crocuta > Crocuta crocuta. The sequence goes on from NW_027531912.1 coordinate 1,038,520, forward strand.
GGGTCCAGAGTCCAAAAAGCCATAGAGCATGCAGGACTCCTCTTCCTGGTGGTGAACTTTACTGAAAAGCATGTGGCCCCAAATTTGTAGCATATTGGTAATCGTAAATCTTTATTTTTTAGCCAACGTTATGGAGCAGAAAGTAGAAAGAGGCAAGGGTGGCACCCTTGCGTCCCACACCAGCCCCTGCTGCTCAGCCTTGCCTCTGGGAGTTGTGGCCCAGGCACCCACCTCTAGGGCAGTAGAAGCCGGCGGGGCAGGGGTGCCCGCTGTAGGTGGTGAGGTTCTCCGGGCAGTAATAGCCAGCGGGGCAGGGGAAGCAGGATGCTTGGCCGCTCAGGTTGCTGTAGGAGCCAGCAGGGCAAGGATGGGGAAGGCTGGTCCCGCTGGGGCAGAAGTGGCCTTGGGGACAGGGCCCCCCGCGCCCCGAGTGGCCTGAAGAAAGGAGGGAATGCAGGCCCTGTCACTGTTGAGCATAATGGGGCCTGGGGTGACTTGTGCCACCAAGGCCAAGTGTGGACTGGCTTTAGGGCAGACTTTCAAGGGTTTTAGAAATAAATAATGCTGATAATTAACATTTGTATAGCACCTTCCAGATCAAAGAACATGTGCTTTATACATGTGTTATATATTTATATGTATGTTTTTGAGCCTCAGAAAATCCCCCTTTTGGGTTGCCTGGGTGGCTCAGTTGGTTGAGTGTTCGACTCTTGATTTTGGCTCAGGTCATGATCCCAGGGTCAGGGGAAATTAAAAAAAAAAAAAAGGAAGAAAGAAAGAAAAAAAGTAAAGAAAGTTTAAAAAAGAAAAAATGGGGCCCCTGGGTGGCTTAGTCGGTTAAGCATCCGACTTTCGCTTGGGTCATGATCTCGCGGTTCATGGGTTCGAGCCCCGCGTCGGGCTCTGTGCTGACTGCCAGCTCGGAGCCTGGAGCCTGTTTCAGTCTGTGACTCCCTCTCTCTCTGACCCTCCCCTGCTCACGCTGTCTCTCTCTCTCTCTCTCTCCCCTAGAAATAAATAAAAATATTTAAAAAAAAAAAAAAAGAAAAAAAAAGAAAATTTAGAAAAAAATAAAGAAAGAAAATCCTGCTTTCATAGGTGGGCAGGAATAATGACCTGGTCTACTGGGGATGGCGTCCCGGAATGGTAACTGATGTTTGTGACCAGCGTCTGTGCTCCACCCAGACTCAAAGCCTGTTTTTTTAACATTCCCCCTTGTGTTCTTTTGAGGATATACAACGTGATCATTTATTTTCTAATAAAATGGATCTGGAAAGCATTGCTTTCATGTGGAGTTGTGAGCAGCCCCCTGTGCCTCCTATAATCGCCACCAAGTCCCTGCACTGGGGGCATGGCTTCTGCTCTCGTGCTTCCCACCTGAGTCCCCAGAACTCAGCCTTCCATCTTGGAACTGGACTTTTGCCTCAGATGTTTTTTGGGCAAAACTGCTCAAAAAGAGGGATTTTAAGAGCCCTGGCCCAGGTTCAATGGCCCTTACCAAAGCTGTAGCTCAGTGCTGTCTGTGTACCATCTCCTTCCCCCTTCAGATGTTCCCAAGGAACAAAGAGCATCCTCTGAAAACATGGGTACAGAGGGTCTGCCCTGTGAGCTTATCTTGTACCCGCCTTCCCCACAGGTGCTGTCTATGGCCTCATGGGAGATGAGGTCCACATTCAGCTCACCTCTGGGTTCCCCAAAGGGCGCCATTCTGGAACCTGCTGCATGGTCTCTGGAAGCCCCCGGGTTCTCCCTGACCACATTCCTGAAAATATGTGGCCTTTCCAACTTTGGGTCAATGGGGCTCTGATTTAGGAGGTTGGGTGGGGCTGAGGTAGGCTTTTTTTTTTTTTTTAATTTTTTTTAATGTTTTACTTATTTCTGAGAGAGAGAGAGGCATTGTGAGCGGGGGAGGGTCAGAGAGAGGGAGACACAGAATCCGAAGACAGACTCCAGGCTCTGGGCTCTCAGCACAGAGCCCGACGCGGGGCTCGAACCCACGAACCATGAGATCACGACCTGAGCCGAAGTCAGGCGCCTAACCGACTGAGCCGCCCAGGCGCCCCTGAGGTAGGCTTAAACCCACGGGTGTGACAAGGCCCCGATGACCATGGTGCAGAGGGCAGTGAGCCAACTGTGAGCAAGGCTGCTGCAGGCACAGGAAAGGACGCCAGGAGGTCCAGGAATAACAGCCAGGCCTCTAAACGCTCCAGCCAAGGATCACCTCCAGGCCTCTCGTTCACACCCTTCCCCTTTGTCCTCAAACTGCCCCGCATGCAGTCCCCCCCCATAACCAGAGTGCCCACCTACCTCTGGGCATCGGGCCAGTGCAGGGCCCACACCAGTCCTAAGAGACCCCTTACCTGCTGGGGTTGGGGAGGAGACTCCTTCCAGACAGAAGTAGCCAGGCGAACAGGGCCCAGAGGGGGCAGCGAGGCCAGATGCACCACAGAAATGGCCAGAAGGGCAGGGCAGGCACTCTGACGCCATGGAGAGGAACACCCTGGAGAGACAGAGACAGCTGGGCGTCGGTGGGGCCAGGTGGAGTAGCTACATACTGGCCAAGGACAGGCGTTTCTGGAGCTGCCTTTTTCATTTCTCCTCCTTTAGGTTCCCTGGGATCTTCCTGCCTGCAAGGCATCCGTGGTTTCGCTCTGGCAGACGCCCAGAAGAGAGTTCAACAGGGCTCTCTCTCTTTCTCCCCGTGTTGTTCCCCAAAGTGGGTACGAGTACAGGTGTCCTTTTCCACCTTAAACCTAATTCGAACGCAGCCGTCCGGGGCCACAGACCCTTTGGCCCAGCAGCAATAGGCAGAACATCCGACAGCCCTTCAACCATTGGCTCCACAGCCATTCCCTTGCTCTGGGTACCTTCTTTTGGGGGCTGGCAGTTTCCTAAAGATGGGAAAATGGGGTTCTCCTCTCAATTTACACTCAGGCAGATGCACAGGATACCTGGTGGCCTTGCTTTCTCGGGTATGAATGTTCTCAGGTTCCCAGCAGCCTGTATCGCCTGCCCTTATTCTGGCCAGAAAACTCCCTTTGCCTCTAATGCTGGTCACAGGCCGGGTGGCGGTCCCGCTCTGAGGCCTGTGTCCCTCTGTGGTGGACGGGTGCTGCTAACGAGATGGCCCATGTGGACGGAAGACCAGGCGCAAGGCAGCTCTGCGCCTGCCCTCACGGGCCGCACTCACCGATCGGAGCAGGTACCCACGGGGCAAGGCAAGGGCATCGCCGTGCCCGCTGGACAGAAGTAGCCTGGAGGGCAAGGGCCCCCTGCCTTGGCACGGGTGCCTCCGTCAAGGTGGGTGACTTCAGCTCCTGCCCAAAGTCAGAAGTGGGTGAAATCACAAAGCAGCGCCTCCCCACACTGAAACCAATCACTCCGCAGCCCCCGTCTTGCCCACTCTCTGCAGAAGACACTTCTCAAAACACAGCAGCAGAGATTAAAAGCTGGAGGGCGTCATACTTGGCTGCCCAGGCGGCTCCAGTCCGGGGTCCTGGCCGGTCGTAGCTCCCGACGGGCCAGTGGCTGGAGCCCCAGGTGTGCGGGTGGGGGTCCTGAGATGTCATCAGAAGTCATCCGGGCAGACTGCAAGGGCGAGGGGAGTGCGGGGGCGCCAGCATCTGCCTATTCTGGAGAAAGGTGGGCACGGGACAGACGTGGAAGATGGGGGCTCCGCACCCAGCTTGAGAAGCAGAGCCTGAGGCACTGAATGCCGGCCTCTGTGGCGTTTGTTCTGGAAACCTGTTCCCGTCTTGGCTAATCACTGCCCTTATTTGCACCATTATGGCCCCTTACTAGCTCATGGAGCACATAATATATGGATAATAAACTCTGAGAAGAAGGCTCTTGTACAGTAAGAGGAGAGGAAAGGAAGAGTGTGCCCCTGGTTTTGTGACTGCCCCCAGGCTGGCGGACTTGCCCGTGGAAGCATGGTGTGTACACATCTGCATGCACGGGTGAGCGTAGGAAACACGTAGCGCCGCACAGCCGCGTGCTGTACTTGCGAAACAGGTAGCTGCAGGCGGAAGAGGAAGACAGAGTGACAGAGTTTTAAACATCTGTGGCCTTACAGCCTGCGTGAGAGTCGCCTCCATACCCCTGAGGACACTGGTGTCACGAGGGGAGGATGAACAGTGGCCACTCTTTGTGGGCCGTGGCGGGACGAGGGAGGGCCGAGCTGAGAGGCGGTCCATGATGTCACCCCTGGGCCCTGGGGGAGGTAGAGGTGCCATCTGCAGGGACTGGCGCTCATCCCACAGCACGGTCCTAGAGTGCTGCCCGTGGCTCAGCGCTGGCCCTGGCCACGGAGAACCTGCACGGGCGGCACCGAGGTTACGGTGGCGGGGCTTTGGGAGACACAGGACCTCAGCGGGCTCACCAGCAGGCCCAATCTTGTCATTGGAGGAAGGACAGGAAGGGAGGTCCTGTTCCCTGAGGGCCCCCGGCCCGGAGGTTCCATGGCTTGTGATCTCACAGCTGCCCTTATCTGGCACCACACTTAACCCACTCTACCAGAAGGTCTCCTGATGCTGCCCTGGGGAGTGAAGCACAGCCGAGGTCGGGCCTGCAATACTCCCCATCCTCCCACCCTCTGAAGCAGGGTGCCGGATGGAGCCACTGCTGTGCGCCCTGCAGGAAGCCCAGTCCCATTCTGTCACTGCTGGGCCAATGACATGAGTGTCACTGAGTGCACATCCTCACTGACCCAGGACCGTGCCAAGCCTTTTGTCTCCTCCATGGAATCTGTTCTTCTGTCTTATAGCCACGTCTTTGCCTCAGTCAAGGTAAGCATCTATTTACTGTCTGAACGAATTTTTACCTCAATAATACAAATCCCTATACTCTGTTTTCCTGTTGGGCACATGAGAAACTGAATTAAGTGATTTCCCACAGCAAGGAATGGTGCCACTGGGCCTCTGCCCAGTCCAAAGGCCCTGTCCTTGACCACCTCTCACAGGGCCTCCTGTACCCAGGCCAGCAGGGGGAGGTTTCCAGGGACCTGCTGCTCCCCAGGCCCCAAAACACAGCCCTGACCCGTCTCCCCAGGAGAAACCCCAACTGCCCCCTCCTGCCTCCTCACGTGCAGAACATGGCCAGCAGCCCCGGGCTGGGCTTTGACCCTGCCATGGACTGGACATGTCCTGAGGGCAAGGAAGGGGGAGATGGCCAGTACCCTGGGGGCAGTAATGACCGGAGGGCAGGTCCTCTCCGGGTGGCTCTCTTGGCCGGGAAAGGAAAGCGTCTGCGTCAGCTTGTGGCCCTGGCCACCCTGTGCTGTACGTGGTTTCCAAGGGAGCTCTGGTCTCTCACCTGAGCCAAGCCGAGTACCTGAGCCATTGCTGTGATGCCCATCTGTCTGGGGTGTGTCCACCTGTGAGCCTTCAGGGCAGATGTGGCCCCCAGGGCCACTGAGAGGTCTTGGAGTCCATGCCCCTCCTGGGCAATAATATCCTAGAAGCAGAGAAAGCACACAGGCTGGTCTACTTTTTGGTGCTGGAGCTGTGCTACTTGCCTTCCCACCCGTAAGGGTCCTGCCACACTAATAACAGCTTTGATGGGACGTGCTCCGTGGATGTCCCTTTGACATCCCTTTGACATTTAGGTCCCTTTGAATGTACGTCTTCAAATACGTGTTCATCATTTAGTCAAACGGAAGCTGAGGTGCGTGGCAGGATGGTGGAGCAGAGTAACTGCCTCTTGTCTTTCTGGACCTAAACTTCAATCCCCAGTGAGCCCAGGGATATTCTGTTGGACATGGAACCCCACCCCCAGCCCCATCCAGAGGCCCTTGGGGGAAGGTCAAAGTGCTGTCCCAATCACAGATAAGGTAATGGGCCTTCCTAAAAACTGTCTCCGGGCCTTTCTGGGCTAAGCAGGCAGGAGAGTGTTCCTTAGCCTCTGGAATACCACTGCCCTCCCTTATCCCTGGCCCTTCTTCTCCTTCCCCCTCATCTAGGTAGGCCTCAGGGCTTGGGCAACCCAAAAGACTTGTGCGTTCCCACCACATTTAGAAGCCCCACCCAGCAGCTGCCAGCCTGTCTCCCAAGGCCAAGCCCAGCCTCACTGACCTGGGCACACTTCTCAGGTGGGTGACGCACACTTCTCTCTAACATGCGTCTGCCTCAGGAGCTGAGGGTCCTCGGACCAGAGCCCAGGCGGCAGACCTGACCGCCCTCTGCTTGGTGCTTTTCCTGCCAGGCCATCAGGGGAGATATGGGTGCCCTCACCTGGTGCACACGGGCCCCTGGGGGCGGCCTGGCCTGCTGCTGCACAGAAAAGCCCAGGTGGGCAGGGCAGGCACCAGCTCACATCCTGTGCTCCTCTCTCTGCATTCCAGGTGCCAGCTGGGCAGGGCCTCTGTCTGGCATCCTTGGTGCCAGCGGGGCAGAAATGGCCAGCAGGGCAGAGGTCACCAAAGGGGAGTCCCTCCTGGAGGAAGAGGGTCCTGTTGAGGCTTAAAAGTTGAGAACAAGGGGGTTCCCGCCTAGTCCTTCTGAACCCCTCTATGAGGAAGCCTGCCTCAGTCAGCCAGCAGTGCACTTGTGCTCATTTATGCGCATCAACCTGTACTTACACGTCCTTCTGGGAGCTTAACTTTTCAGAAAAATGAAATAAATTTTGATGTTAAGTAGCCTAAACAATCCTACTTCTCTGCCTATTTGCTGAAAGTGCTGCTATACAGGTTTCCTCGTGGTAAGGCACATCTGTCTGTCTTCTCTCTCTCACTCTTACCTATGTATCGTCTTACAGTCATCTATGTATCGACAGTATATCTACCTGTCATTAACTGTCACCTATATCTAACTGGACTGATATGCCGTATCTGTGCTTAGATATTTTCCTATTACTGGGCCTTTGTGTTGTTTTGTGTTTGTTTTTGCCGTTATAATATGTGTTGTTTTGGACATCTTTAACATATTTTAATGAATAACACTTTTTCCCCTCCTTTCATGTTCTTTCCCACAAGACTATTGGATCGAAGGGTACAAACTGCCTTGAGGCTCTTGTTACCTGTGTCATGATTGCTGGCCGGTGGCCTGGCCCAGGGGCAGCCCACTGGAAATGGACTCTATCCCTCAGCAGTGTCTTCTCAGGGCCTCGGCAGTTGTGTTTACTTTTGATGAGTACATGTAGATACATGTTGTACAGAAATGGCTTTGGCTCATGTCTCTTAACTGTCAGCCCTGTTGTGCCTTTTTCTAGTTGACGACTTATTTGTGTTTGGTGGCTTTTTAGGTGAAAGCTGGAAACTGATATTAAATACTTTGGCGCTCGCACATGTTTACTGGCCATGTTTAAAGACTGCAGTTTTACTGGATCTGTCTCTGCAGTGGTTCCGTTCCATTTTGCTCTGTTACCCCACGAGGCCGTGAGCCCTAAAGGTAGGTGCTGGGGTCCCCTAACCCCTGCGCAAGCCTCTGAGCTCAGGCCAGCCTTACCTTACCCAGGAGGGCCTGCACTCACCGGAGAGGAAGTGTTGGAACCAGGCCCACAGTGATGCCCAGGACTGCATCGCCCCTGGGGCTTGGTCAGGCCTGTCCTGCCACAGAAGGCCCCAGGGCGGCACAGCTGGCAGTCTTCCACACGTGCTGCCCCAGGGGCCTCCCGGAAAGTGCCCTGAACAGAGAGAAGGGTGCCACTGGCGTCAAGGACCTGGAGGCCAGAATGGGGCTCCAGGCCTCGGTAGGCTGGCTGCTCTGCCTGGAAGGGAGCAGAGCAGGGCCGGGAAGGGGGGCACGGCCTGCTTGAAGAGCTGAGCCTCCAAAACACTTACATGAGTGAGACGGATTTTCTTTTTGATAGACCAACAGTGTTTGATGGCAAAACACCCAGCTGGTGAGGAATGTTATAAATTCACAGCAGATTTTGAAAGCAGGCAGGAAGAGCGAATAGAGAACACCAGGTCATCTGAAGAGATGTGTATATCTTGGGGAGAAGAAGCCATGGCTGCAGTGGGGGGGTGTGTGGAAGGTTCTGGAGGCTGGAGAACAAAGGCTGCTCCCCCAGCCCCACCCCTGCTGGCAGCTCCACCTAAGCCTCTATCTCTCAGCTCTCAAGCCCCTCCCTCCTTCTCCCTGCATCCCTCCGCCTTCCACAAGCCTGGGTTGCTTTGCCCCTTATGACCTCTGGTCTATCACCACTATGAGAAATCAGCTTTAAGAAAGGGAGTGGCCCAGGGCCAATGGGTTCAGTCTTTGCAGGCACAAGCGAGAAGATGCCAGGAGGGCTGAGGGGAGCTTCTCACCATGGGGCAAGGGATGGTCAGCAGCCCTGGGCCTGGGCAGTAGTGCCCAGGTGGACACGCTATGGGGCCAGCCAGCTTTGTCTGATTGCAGAGCTTTCCTCCTGAGCACTTCTGGCACTGGAGATGGCCTGGACCCTGGAAAGGGGGTGGGTGATAAGGTTGGTTTCTTTCCACTTCTCTAATATTTGGGCCAAGGCTGGCACATTGTAGGCACTCAGAATACATGTGGGATTGAACTGGGAATGCTGCTGGTTGGGACCCCGGGCTCTGTGTGTACATCTCCTTCTGAGGAGGACAGGGCATTGGAGGGGCTCAAGGCAGGGCAGATGCCAGTAAAACTGAGGTGCTCTCTGAGCACCTGCCATGGTCCACAGGTTGCCATCCCTTGGAGGAAAGGGGCCCTGGCTGGGGACTGCACTGGCCATCTCCCCTAGCCACCTCCCCATTTCCCTGACTTTAGGATCCTCCCACTTCTGAGCCCTCTAAGGGATGGAGTCTGCTCTGGGAACACTTACAGAGAAGCTGCCAGCACCACATGGCTTCGGAGTAGCAGTGCCTGGTTCAGGGCAGTGGTGACCCGCAGGACAAAGCACACAGGCCACAGCCAGCTTCGCACCCAGACTCTGGTGGGAGGTTCCCCTGAAGGAGAAGCAGACAGCAAGGAGTGTGGGTGTCCACAGCCTTCCTGGGGAGGAGCTGTGACAGCCATATGGGGTCACCATTGATAGAGGGCAGGAGACCTCCACTATCTCTAGCCTTACCCTTTAAACCCTTGGACTTAAAGGCCAAGTCCCACTCCCCACTCTGACTGTAAGCCCCTGGGTTATGCCCAGGATGTTGTCCTAGGTGTGGTCCTAAATGTGGCAGCGCATTGAGAGAGGTTGAAAAACTAGGCTTAGAGGCTAATTGTCCTTCTATTAAAAGTTTGCACATGACATATCTGATAAAGGGTTAGTATCCAAACTAAATAGCTTATAAAACTCAACACCTGATACAACAAATAACCCAATTAAGAAATGGGCAGAAGACATGAATAGACACTTTTCCAAAGAAGACATCCAGATGGCTAACAGATACATGAAAAGATGCTCAACATCACTAATCATCGGGGAAATACGAATCAAAACTACAATTAGATATCACCTCACACTTCTTAGAATGACTAAAATCAACAACACAAGTAATGACAGGTGTTGGTGAGGATGTGGAGAAAAAGGAACCCTCTTGCTCAGTTAGTAGGAATGCACATTGGGGCAACTACTCTGGAAAACAGCATGGAGGTTCCTCAAAAAGTTAAAAATAGAACTACCCTATGATCCAGCAATTGCACTACTAGGTATTTATCCAAAGAATACAAAAATACCATATACCCTGATATTATAAATAGTATCTACAATAGCCAAATTATGGAAACAGCCCAAGCGTCCATCAACACTTGTACATATATATATACACACACACACACACACATATATATAAAACACATAAATATACATACATAATGGAATATTACTCATAAAAATAATGAAATCTTGCCATTTGCAATGACATGGATGGAGCTAGAGAGTATCATGTTAAGCAAAATAAGTCAGTCAGAGAAAGACAAATAACATGATTTTGCTCATATATTGAATTTAAGAAACAAAACAAATGAGCAAAGGAGAAAAAAAGAGAGAGGCAAACCAAGAAACAAACTCTTAACTATAGAGAACAAACTAATGGTTACCAGAGAGGAGGTGGGCAGGGGGATGGGTGAAATAGGTGCTGGGAATTAAGGGGTGCACTTGTCATGATGAGTAAGCACTGGGTGATGCATGGAATTGCTGAATCACTGTATGGTGCACCTGAAACTAATATTACACTGAATGTTAACTACTTGGAATTTTAATAAACTAAAACATTACCAAACAAAAAGTTGTCTGTTTTTCTATTTTGTTTATGTCTTTTTGATGGTGTGGTCTGTCGTTGGTCTCTCTCTTTCTCTCTCTCTCTCTGTCTTATTGCAACTGATTTGCAACAGCCCTTATGTAATAAAGTAGTAAGTAGATGGATGCTTGGCCTGACATTCATATTGAAAACATCTTCCTTGGTTGTTTGCCTTTTAACTTTGTTCTTGGTGCTGTTGAAGAACAGAATCTTGAAATAACTACCTTCAGATCCTGTGGTCTTTTCCTCAATTATTTCTGCCTTTCATGTCATGCATATTTTCCACATTCTCTCAGGTTATAAATATTTTTTAAAATGTTTGAGTTTCTGATCTCCAGACTCAGGAGGGTGGCAGAAGCTCAGACCAGCTGAGAAAAAAAGGAAAAGATTTTTCCTGGCACTGGGATTATTCAACCCATGTGCTTCTTCGTCCAAATCAGTTGTGTCATTATTGTTATTTGAAAATACATATAAGTCCTGAGAATGTGCATTCAAGGAGTCGGTGGCAAGATGGTGGAGAAGTAGGGAGTACCGTACCTCCCACCTGCATCTTTCAAACAAAGAAGGGCTGAAGCCAAAAGACTTGAACCACAAGACTCTGGGAGGAAAAGAGACAGAGTCCACTAAAAAGACAGCCTCATAGGTGTGTGATTGTGAACTGGGAAAGACAAAAATGGGCCAAGGCACAGAAGCATGGAGGCACGGAGGGGAAGGAGCCCCCTCTGCGGAGAGACAAAAAGAAGAAAAAAAGTGGCTGGGGAATCTTAGATCGGTGCCTGCAAGGGAGAAAAAAGCGCAGCCCGGGACAGAGAAGGAGCGTATCACCCCATCTCTAGCTCCAGGGCTTTCCGAGAGAGATCCCACCTCTAGCTGCGGAGCATTCTTTGGGCTGGGTGCCGGGGGATCCCAGTCAAGGTCAGATTCAGGAGGAGCCGGTCCCATACTTGATCCCCCGATAGGAAGTGCCAGGGCTTACTAGATGACATTCTGGGCGATATTATTAAAGCAAATGGAGTAAGAGCTGGAAATGAGGCTGGGCGCTGGACATAAAACATGGCCCACCTTGGCTGCGCCTGTGGCACAGTGAGATCGGACCCAAAAGAGTGTTTTGCAACGCCTGGTTCAAGAGGGTCTGGGGGGTCGCCATTTTTCTCCCCACAACCACCAAGGTGGGGCCAAGGGACACATAGTGGAGAGAGACCCGCCTACACTAAACCACGCCCATCTGCACTGCATAGCTGCTTGGTTACTGAAGCCTCCATCGGGAAACAGCCCCGCTCCTAAGATCAACACTGACACATTGCTGTGATTGACTCTACATCAATTCTTGCTATCCAGATATATTCTCCCTTATCTCGTCTTTACCTCTCCCCTGCTCTGGACCACGTATTCTGGTTACAGGTTTGCTTAAACAGGCATATATAATCCATTCACTTGATTCATGTTCTATCTCCTTCGTTACCTACCTTTCTCTCCCTCTCTGAAACAATCAGACTATATAGTTTCTCTCTGGGAAACGTTATCTTTGTAATTTTTCTTTCTTTTTTTCTTTTCATTTCTCCTTACCTCCTGCCATATTTTCCTTTTTCTTTATCTGAATTAAGACTTTTAGTCTCTCTGCCTGGTCAATGTTCAACTTCTCATTCTCCTCACCCCTGTCATTTCTCTCTTTGTATATGCTCTTCCATCAGCACCCTGCTCTTTATTTGTAGATGGGATTTCTGGTTTTATGCTTTTCTTTATTTTTCTTTTTTTTTTAATGTTTTATTTATTTCTAGGAGAGAGAGAGAGAGACAGCGTGAGCAGGGGAGGGTCAGAGAGAGAGGGAGTCACAGACTGAAACAGGTTCCAGGCTCTGAGCTGGCAGTCAGCACAGAGCCCGACGTGGGGCTCGAACCCACGAACTGCGAGATCATGACCTAAGTGAAAATCAGACGCTCAACCGACTAAGCCACCCAGGTGCCCCTCTGGTTTTATGCTTTTAGACAGTCCTTTGTCTTTTGTTGTTTTTGATTTGTTTTGTTTTGTTTTTTTCTTTTTTTTCCCCCTTTCGGTTTGCATGTTTGTTAGATTTGTTTGTGCATGTGCAGTTTGCTTGTTTGTTAGATTTGTGTGTGTGTGTGTGTGTGTGTGTGTGTGTGTGTGTGTGTGCTTTTGTTCCCTGTTTGTCTGTTTTCCTTTCCAGGGCTAACTTAAGAAACAAGACAAAGTACACATGGTGGAGAGTCCAAAATATCACTACGAGTAAGGAAATAAAATAACTAAAGTCTCAATAAGAGAGACCAAGAGACACTATTAAAAGAACACTTCCTGGATGGACAGGCCCTGGATAGTCAATGAGCCTCCTTTAATATAGCAGTACTTGCAGATGCAGAGTGCCTAACAAGCTTTTAAAACTGACAAGAGACAGAAAGCTAGCCAAAATGACAGAGTGAAACAACCTTCTTCTAAAGAAATTCCAGGAAGAAGTGACAGCTAAAGAATTGGTCAAAACAGATATAAGTAACATAACTGAACAAGAATTTAGAACCATACTCATAAAATTAATCACTGGGCTTGAAAAAGGCATGGAAGACATCAGAGAAGGTATGGCTACAAAGACTATGGGGCTTAAAAATAGTTGTGATGGATTAAAAAATGCTATAAATGAGGTGCATAGTAAAATAGAGGTGACCACTGCACAGACTGAAGAGGCAGAGAGAAGAATAGGTGAATTACAAGACACAATTATAGAAAAAGAGGAAGCCGAGAGAAAGAGAGATACACTGATCCAGGAACATGAAAGAAAAATTTGAGTGATACAAACAAACGGCACAATATCCATATCATAGGAATTCCAAAAGAAGGTGAGAGAAAGGCTCTGAAGGAGTCCTTGAACAAATTAAAGCAGAGAACTTCCCCAATCTGGGGAAGGAAACAGACATTGAAATCCAAGAGGCACAGAGAACTCCCCTCAGACGTAACATGAATTGATCTTCTGCACGACATATCATAGTGAAACTGGCAAAATATAAGGACAAAGAGAGAATTCTGAAAGCAGTGAGGGAGAAAAGGGCCCTTACATACAAAGGGAAACCTATCAGAGTGGTGACAGACCTATCTACTGAAACTTGGCAGGCCAGAAAGGAACGGCAGCATATCTTCAATGTGATGAATAGAAAGCATATGCAGCAAAGAAACTTTTATCCAGCAAGCCTGTCATTCAGAATAGAAAGAGAGATAAAGATTTTCCAAAACAAACAAAAATTGAGGAAGTTCATCACCACTAAACCAGCCCTACAAGAAACCCTGAGGGGGACTCTATGAGGGAAATGTTGCAGGGAACACAAAGTGCCAGAGACACCACCACAAGCATGAATCCTACAGAGAAAACAATGACTCTAAACCCTTATTTTCAATAATAACACTGAATGTAAATGGACTAAATGCTCCAATCAAAAGACATAGGGTAGCAGAATGGATCAAAAAACAAAATCCATCTATTTGCTGTCTACAAGAGACTCATTTTAGACCTGAGGACACGTTCAGATTGAAAGTAAGGGGATGGAGAAATATCTGTCATGCTACTGGAAGTCAAAAGAAAGCTGGAGTAGCTATACTTATATCAGACAAACTGGACTTTAAAGTAAAGGCAGTAACAAGGGATGAAGAAGGGCATTATATAATAATTACAGGGTCTAACCATCAGGAAGAGCTAACAATTATAAATGTCTACGCACCGAATACGGGAGCACCCAAATACATAAAACAATCGCAAACAGAAACAATCTTATGGACAAGAATGTGCTAATAGCAGGGAACTTTAATACTCCACTTACAGCAGTGGATAGATCAACCAGACAGAAAATCACTAAAGAAACAATGGACCTGAATGACACATTGGACCAGATGGATTTGACAGATATATTTAGAAGTCTACATCTTGAGGCCATGGAATTCACTTTCTTCTCGAGTGCACGTGGTACATTCTTCTAGATAGTGTGGAGGTTCCTCAAAAAATTAACAATAGAATTCCCCTATGACCCAGCAATAGCACTGCTAGGAATTTACCCAAGGGATAGAGGGGTGCTGATGCATAGGGGCACATATACCCCAATGTTCATAGCAGCACTCTCAACAATAGCCAAATCATGAAAAGAGCCTAAATGTCCATCAACTGGTGAATGGATCAAGAAGATGTGGTTTATCTGTACAACGGGATACTACATGGCAATGAGAAAGAATGAAATCTGGCCATTTGTAGCAACGTGGATGGAACTCAAGGGTGTTATGCTGAGCGAAATAAGCCAGGCAGAGAAGGACAGATACCATATGTTTTCACTCATATATGAAACAGAAGAAACTTAACAGAGGCCCATGGGGAAAGGGAAGGGGGAAAACAGATAAGGAGAGGGAGGGAGACAAACTGTAAGAGACTCTTAAATACTGAGAACAAACTGAGGGTTGAAGGGTTTGGGGGAGAGAGGAAAAGAGGTGATGGGCATGGAGGGGGGCACTTGTTGGAATGAGCACTGGGTGTTATATGGAAACCAACTTGACAATAAACAAAAAAATTTTTTTAATAAAAAATAAAAATAATAAAATTTTTAATGTTTATTTAGTTTTGAGAGAGAGAGAAAGACAGAGCATGAGCAGGGGATGAGCAGAGAGAGAGAGGGAGACACAGAAACCAAAGCAGGCTCCTGGCTCTGAGCTGTCAGCATACAGCCCGATGTGAGCTCGAACTCCTTAACCGTGATATCATGACCTGAGCTTAATTTGGATTCTTTATCAACTGAGCCACCCAGGCACCCCTACAATTTTGTTTTTTACATGGAAGTCTATATTTAGCCTGAAACTTATTTTGGTTACTACTTTTTTCACTTTTTACGTGAAGAATATGCAGTACTTTTTCAAAATAAGAAAAACTCTTACTCTTTGACCAGAGGAATAAAGGACACATCTTCAAAACCAGCCAAATCAACAGAGAATCCCAGAGCTTGAGCCAGATGATCGTTGCTAATACCTAAGCTGGAATTAGCTTCCAGAGTTCTTGACCTTGGGGTGCGCTGTTCTTGAAGTGACTTCTCTACTGGGGTGTGGGCACCTTCCCCACTGACTCCAGCCCAGAGTGAGTTCTCTCCCTTTCAATATCTATGGCCATGGAGGTGGGGGGGTGTCCCACTCCAATTCGTCACCCTTCATCCCTGAGCCCTGGCCTTTACCCCTTCAGTTCCTATATCTATCTTAACAAAGCTATCAGGTCCTGAGGCAGCTTGGACCCTTATTTCTCTGTATAAATCCCTTGATGCCTGGCCCAGTGCTAGACTCCAGCCTGTACTTAATATACATGTGGTAACCTCAAGGGCAGCTATACTCCTTACCCTCCCTTACCGTGGGCAGAGCACGGGCTTGGGGACGCCACTGGGGCAGAAGGCCCCTGGGGGACAGGGCAGACAGTCTTCCATCTGGCTGTTGCCTGGTTGAGAGCTGTAGGTGCCTGCTGGGCAAGGGAACTGGGTGCTCCACATTGTCCCTGTTTTAGAGAGAAGGGGGGGGCGTCTCAGGAGGGAAGAGAGGGGTCAGGGCTGCATTATGCAGGCACAGCAGCTTCTTACCTACTGCCTGGGGATAATTCCTCAACAGAGGCCACTGGGGGAGGACAGGGTTCAGGGGGTGCCACTCACCTAGGATCAGCCTTGTCTGGACTCGTACCCTGAGAATCCCCAGTCAGGATGCTCAGCAGCTGACCAGTCCTGGCCCTCCTCTCAGGAAGGTTCTCCTGAAATCTAACCTTAGTGTGGCAGGCTGGCTCATGGCTTTCTCTTCTGGCGCTCACCTGTGGCCATGCCAGAGCAGAGCCTGATCCCACTCACTTTGTGGGCAGTAATGCCCAGCTCTGCATGTCCCCGAGGGAAGCTGGGCTCCGCCGACACAGAACCAGCCCCTGGGACAGGGCGCACATTCCTCGACTGCTGTCAGTCCGGTCTGGTTACTCCAGGTGCCTGGGGGACACTGGAACTGGGTTGGCTGTTTGGTGCCCAGAGGGCAATAGTGGCCAGCTGGACAGGGGACGGGGGGCCAGTTTGGACTTCCAGTACCTGCAAACACAATCCTGAACTGGACCCGGGGGAGCAGCAGCCTCTCCTTCTCCATCCCTCTGGGAAGTGGCGGGGGCACGGGCTGGGGCCTGGCATTGGCGAGAGGGGCATCTAGGTCAGCACTGGCCCCGGGCTACCTGAGGCAGCACGGTGGGGACACAGTGATCTTCCTAGTTCCATCCTTGGACACCCTAGGTTGAGGCGAACCCTGATCTTTGTGGGCAAACAAGGGGTTGTAGGTCAGGGTCTATTTTCCTGGCCTTCCTGCCTGGGAGTGGAGATGCTTCTTCGCCCACAGCAGGGTCCAATAGGCAGCAAGCCTGCCTTTCCCCCTTTTCACTCACCCCTAGGACAGGCTAGTCCCGAGGGGCAGACCTCACACTGTGACAAGTCGGAGAGGTCGTGGCGGCTGCTGAACGTCCCGGGCGGGCAGGCGTGGACGGGATCCCTGGGGCTGGAGGAGCCCGTAGGGCACACATACCTGCAACGGCCAAGGAGCCCGTCAGCCTGGATGGTCGCGGGCAAGTCCTGCTCTGCCCGCTGGCCCCGGGCTTTGTCGCAGTAACCGCCCTGTGCCCCCTTCTCCCCGGGGGAGAGCCAGGAGTCACCCCGCTGCCTCCTGCTTATGCTCGGGCCCTGGTGCTCCTGGGGAAGGTCTTGGGGCCTGGGCTGGGGCGACACCGATCAGCAGCCAGGGGCCCTCCCAGGACACGGAGGTGTGTGGGTGTTTGCTGGAGCCTCACCTGAACCCGAGGGTCGGACTCTTGAATGGTGGTAGGGGGAGGACTTTGAGCCCCCACCCAGTCACCTCTGTGTCGTTGAGAAATCAAAGGTCCTTACCCCGGTGTGCACTCTGCATCTGGCTGAGTCAGCCCCGCCTGGGTACAGGCCTTGCCAGCTGGGCACGGCACGCAGTCTGCAGTTTCATCCTGGCCTGGATTCGGGTTAAATGTGCCTGGCTGGCATGGGATGGGCTGGGTGGCTCGGTTGGGGCAGAAGTATCCCGCCGGGCACTGCAGACACTGGCTGAGACCTGGGGAGAGAACAGCCCACGTCACTGCAGCTCTCTCTCTGAAGGACCCGCGTTGCTGGCCTCAAAAGAAAAGCAGTGAGTGCTTCCCAGGCCCTGGTGGGCCTGACCCTCCCGCGACCTGGGGGTGCAGGGAGGAGGGCTGCCGTCGGCCTTCACCCAAGTGAAGAGTGTGGGGGCCTTTCCCTTGCACGCAGCTCCGTG
This sequence comes from Crocuta crocuta, assembly GCF_008692635.1. Taxonomy (NCBI): domain Eukaryota; kingdom Metazoa; phylum Chordata; class Mammalia; order Carnivora; family Hyaenidae; genus Crocuta; species Crocuta crocuta. The sequence continues at coordinate 1,056,008 of NW_027531912.1, forward strand.
GAGAGACCAGGGGCCTGCTGGCTGTCTCGGGGCCGGAGGGTGCGGGGGCTCCCGCTGCCTCAGCAGCACAGCCCACGGGTGCCTACGACCGGGAGTCTCCTAACTTCTCAAACCCCCATTTTCTTTTCTGTAAAATGGGATCACAACAGCACAGCTTCCCAGGGCTTGCTGTGACAGCACGCGCAATGCAACGAGCCCCTGAGCAGTGCTGGGCACCTAGCAAGTCCTAGTTTCAACCTCACAGCATCACACGTTTGACACCCGGAGAAGGAGACTTTCCGCCTGCCCTGGCTCACAGCTGACCTACGTTCACTTTCTTGGAGGCCAGGTCGCTTCCCTAGTCCCAGCTGTGTCTGTCACTCTGTCCCAGTGGCGGAACTGGGCCCTGGGAGGGGAGTTAGTGTCTGGCCACGGGTACTGCTGCTGGACCCTGAGCGCCTCGCTCTCCAACCCCTGAACCAGTGGAGGAAATGGCTCCTTCCTCCTCAGCCATCTCGCCTGAGTGCCCAGTTTGGCCCTGTCCTCCAGGGGCTGGCCTTGGGTGGGGGCTGGTCTTGACCCTGGGCTGGAGAAGAAGCATCACACTTTTCTCCATGGCTCTGAGGAATGGCCCAGGGAGTTGGTGGCTTCAGAACTGCACAGAAAAGTAGCTGAGAGGCTCCATCACAGAAATCTGTTTCCTTGAACTGAAGAGCCTAAGTAACGTCATTTTGAAATTAAGGCCTCCATTAAGAGCAGCCTCGGGCTGCACGGAGCCCCAGTTCCTCAGATTGCTCAAGGCTAAAGCCATCCTCGGACCGCCCTCAGATCAGCCAATCAAAAAACATTCCTGTGGTCTGAGTCAAGGCTGGGAACTGTAGACAGTTATTCTGTACAAACTAGCCAATCACTCACCGCTTGCCTGAACCCCACGTGGGCCCTTTGAACTCACCTCATAAGTGGTCATTTTCAAAGGATCCTCAAAGGTCATGATTGGGTCCCGCCAAAAGTAACGGACGCCTCACGGATACTGAATGGTCAAAGCTGTTACCATGGGTGCTGTGCAATTGTGATTGGTGCTTATGTGATGATGGCATACATACAACATGTGCACTGTAACACCCCGTCCCTGACCCCATAAAAACCCTGCTCGCTATTGTTCGGGGCTTCACCTTCTGCCACGACACCGGTAGGTGGGTGAGCCCCTACTCGAGCTTGTGATAAAGACCCTTTTGTACTTGCATCGGTGTCGGCTCCTTGGTTGCCTCAGGAGACTCGCGAATGGGGCACAACAGACCCATTTACCAGGGATCTAGCCCTTTCTCTGGTTAACAGCAAAGTGAAGGCAAAATGGAGGCTGTGATGAGTTTGTCTCTGGTGTCTCTTCCTTTCAAAACCATCCAACATCCATCCATGTAGACTCCAGGGTATTTCAGGGTGTTAACAAAGTAATGAGACAGATGTGAGTTTGCACTGTGACCTCACACTCTGTGACCCAAGCCACTTAGTTGACCTCTGAAACTCAGAGGGGATTATGGGCCCCAGATCCTAGGGTGTTCGATGGTGCTACATGAGCTAACACATGTGAGAACACTGTGTGGAGCCTGACACCCACGAGGGGCTCCTGCCCCACCCCACTTTGCTCAGGCTTCACCTGCCAGGTCACACCTGTACTGTGTTCCATGAGTCACAGGCTCAGGATGTCAGAGCATGGAGGGGCCTCAAGTGTCACTCAACCCATGGCAGGTAAGCTAGTCCTCAGAGCTGTTGCAGAGTTGTGGCAAATGGGAAGCAGGAAGATGTTTGTGGCTGTTTGTATTTTCCTGGAGAATGTCTGTCGTGGCCTTTGGAGACAGCACTAAGAAATAAGCAGTGCAGAGCCTGTAGGCAAGGGGAGAGAACTTTTTGGGCTGGGGGACAGTAAAGGGGGCAGGGAGACCTACTGTGTGCAGGGAGCAGTGGCCTAGGGCCCATGCTGTGGTGGGTCTCTGGGGGTATGCAGGGCCCCCCAACATCACACACCATTATTGCTGAGGGCAGTGACCCTGTCCAAAGCCCAGCAGCTGGATGCGTGGGTGCCCTCCTACCCCATACAGCACTGTGTGCAGGGCTGAGGCTCAGGAGTGCCAGCCTTGCCCGGGCTTGTAAGGGAGGGCATCAGCCCTGTGCTGTCTTGACACCTGGGTTCTGGTCCTGGCTTTGCCACCGATTAGATGTGTGATCTTGGTGAGCGAAGGAGCTTCCTGAGCCCCCAAATCGTTACATCCCCAGGATGGTCGCAAGCTCTCCTCCGCCACTACTGGCTGTCACGAGCATTTTTATGACAGTGCTTTGTGATCTGTGGTGGTGCCTCTGCTGGTGCTGGGCCAGGAGAGGGGGGATATTCCCTCAGGACACTGAGAGGTCTGACTTAATAAATACCCTTTCTCTGCCTCCAGACTCATGCTTCCAAGGTAGAAGGGAAAGTTGTTGATGGCAGAGGTCAGAAGCAACTCTTTCCTGAGCACTCAATATGTGCTAGGCTCAGTGCAAGGTCCTTTACATAGATGTCTGATGTCCACAGAATGCTTATGAGACAAATATTACTACTGAGGCTTAGAGAGGCCAAGGAACCTACTGATAGCCCGGCAGTAGCAGATCTGGATGCCCCCCGTTCCCACATGGTGTTCTTTGTCTGTGCTCCTGACCACGCCCCCCTACTTCCTGCCAGCTCTTTCATTCTTCACTTTTAAATTGTTCATTTCTTGTCTCCATGTGCTCAGAGCCTGTGGTTCCCAGCCACATCACCTCCCTGTCTTTACACTCCATGTTGAACAATTTGGGCTGCCCTTGAACTTCCTGCACAGGTTCTGGTTTTCCCAGCTGAGTAGAGTCAACATGGGGCTCCCAGACTTGGGAGCCTGATGGGGAGGCTGCATCCTGAGTGTGGCTTTCCTGGTGTTCACCTCTACCAGGCCCTGGAGGTGCTCCTGGCTATAGTCGGCATCATGAAGTCAGTGTCTGTTAGCCTTTGGATGAGCACCTAATTGGCAAAGTCAGCAAGTCACTCTTTCCATCATACAAACAGCAGGCAGAATTCAGAACTGACCTGCTGAGCAGAAGCTGGTGTTGGGGTGGGGTGTCTCCCTCTTGATATCGAAGGTCCTGGCCAGGCGTGGCATGCTGACACCACCATGTGGGCAGAAGTGGCCTGTGAAGGGAAGCTTCGTGGGTGGGTCCCGCCAGGACCCAGGTCCTCATCGTGGGAGGAGTCTGCAGCCCCTGGGGTGGTGAGTTGGGGGGCCCAGGACCGGGGCTGGCCTCTGTGGGGGCCTAGAGCCCAGAGCCCTGGGGTGGCATCACTGCCTGGGAGAAGATCACAGCAGCAAAGTCTCTGCTCTCTGCTTTTGCAAAACCCCGCTTTTCCCCTGCTTGCAGGGTTCTCCCTGCCCTCCCTCCCTGACTGACTGAACCCGTGTACCTCTGACTCCACGCCCACTCCTCCAAGAATCCTCCTGGGCCCCTTCACAAGCTGACTGCCAGAGCCTTTGTCTGAGCTTCAACAGCCTTATTCTGACTTTAACTCAATACTCAATGGAGACATTGAACTATGTCTCCGGAGACATAGGGGCTTCCTGGGTCTGTCTGTCTTCTAACAGTGAGCTCCAGGGGCCCTGACACTGGCCCGGTGGCTGGCACATGCGGGTGCTTAGGAGGAGCGAGGGAGTCAGAACACGGGCGAGCAGAAGGCTGGCAGCACCTGCACGTCGGCTGTGTCCCTTTCCCACTGCAGCCTCTCTGGTCCTCCTGTCACTGAGGTGCAGCCTCCGGCCCCCCTCCAGGCAGCCAGACACTTCGCTGAGGCCCTCGCCGGCCTCTAGTCGGCCGTGCATTTCCCCGGGGGCTTCACACGGGAGGGCAAAGCCCTCTGGACTCCCCTGGGAGTGGCTCTGTCTCCTAAGCATCCCGTGCACACAGCGGGGCGGCCCTGGCCCTGCCCCACCATGTACATCGAAGAGCGGGTGGGTTGGGAGCCTGGGTGACCTTGAGGCGGGGGCAGCACCCTCACAGGGGGAGGGGTGAGACGGGAAGCCGCCCCCGCGCCCTCGGGGTCGGCGCCCTCGCGGCCGGCCTCCTTACCCTCTGCCCGCAGGTGCAGCCGCTCCCCTTCCCTTCCCTTCCCGCTGCTGCCCTTGGGCCAGGGCCCTGGAAGTACAGACACACTTCATTTTCAATCTGAGCAAAAGGAAGGAAGGAAACATTTACTGCTGAAAACAAAACGGTACAGTCTTAAAGTTAACAAAAATTAAAATGATACTCCCTTGAGATACTCCCTGGTTGGTCTTTGGGACCCACGTGTCTTGTGCGCCGTGCGTGCTGCTGATGCGAAGAGGGGGCCCCTTGGATCAGCTCCCGGCTTCCCTTGTTCTGGCCTCCCCGCCCTGGGAGGCCTGGTTGCTAAGGCCTTGGCGCTCTCTTGTGTCCCCCGTTGCCCTACCTTCTTTCCCGCAGGCCCCGCTATCTCTCCTGTTCTTTGTCACTCCAGACCACCCTGCACAGTGACAGCGTCATCTTTGCACAGCTGAATGCGATACAGTTCTCTGGGCATCTTCTCTCTGTCTGTCTGTCTGTCTCTCTCTCTCTCTCTCGTGCTCACTTCAAACCTAAATGTCTTTGTGGACGGGAGACAGAAGGGTTGCAGGAGTCATAGCGGCGGGGCGGGTGGGTAGCTGGGCAAGAGCATATCTCTACCCCTTTCCACTTACGGCTCTGGAATGAAGTGTGGCCCCACCCAGTCCTCTTTCCTGCCTGCCCTGTCTGTCTTCCTTGCTCCCGCTAAGAACTCAGGCAATTATGGGGCTTGTGGAACATTCAGAAGCTGAAGAGCGAGGAAGACCAGGGGAACGCATGTGCGTGCGGCCGGAGGAGCCTCCTCACAGGTGGGCAGCAGAGCCAGTTAGGAAGTGACAGAGCTCTCGTCTCCGAGATGAGGTGCCAGAGTCCCCACCTTTCATGGGAGGAACAACTTGGTTCTGACTACAGCAGCTGCCATTTACTGAGCCTTTACTTTGAACTTTCTACATATGACTTTACTTAGTAGGCATATTTAGTCACTATTGTTATCAAATCCAGTTTTAGAAATAAGGAAATAGAGGTTTAAGGAAAACTTAAATAACCTTCCCACACTCATACAGATAAGTCTCAATAGATTTTAAGAGACTGAAATATCAGAGAGTATGTTTTCTGACCACTATGGAATTAAAATAGAAGTCTGTAAGACATTTAGAAAAGCCCCAAATATTTGGAAATTAAACAACACACTTCTAAATAATCCTCTGGTTAAAAAATAGCAAAAGGAAATTAGAAAACTTTTTAACTTTAATGGTAATAAAAAACCTCAAATCATAAAATTTTGGGGATACAGCTAAAGCAGTGCATAGATACAAATTTTAGGTTTAAATGCCCGTAAATTAAATCCCTATATTAGAAAACAAAAAAGGTATAAAGTCAATTGTCTGTTTTTACCTTAGAAAGCTAGGGAAAGAATATCAAGTTAAAATCAAAGCAAATAAAAGGAAGAATATGATAACCAATGAAATAGAAAAATTTAAAAAAATCTATAAAACCAAAAGCTAGTTATTCGAAAAGGTAAATAAAATGGATAAAGCTCTAATTAGACAAATTAAGGGGGGGGAGAAAGAACACAAAGTACCAATATTATAAATTAAATAGAATCACTGCAGATGACATGTTAAGAGGATAGTAAGGGAATCGTATGAAAACTCTGTGACATTAGGATTTACAACATAAACAGATAAACTCCATGAAAAACTTAAATTACCAAATTCTCACAATGAGAAATAGAAAATATGAATTGCCTTAAATTTATTAAAATTTTGAATTTGTAATTAAAGATCTTTCCATTAAGAAAACTCTAGGCCCTGTGACTTTACTGAGCTCTATACAACACTTAAGAAATAACTCATACCAAATCTGCATAAACTCTTTCATAAAATAGAGAAGTAGGTACTACTTGGAAGTTAACTTTATAAGGCTAGTATTACTTTGATATCAAAACCAGACAAAAATCAGAAAACTACAGACTAACATCTCTCATGAACGTAGATGCAAAAACTCTTGGGGGCGCCTGGGTGGCTCAGTCGGTTAAGCGTCCGACTTTCGCTTAGGTCATGATCTCGCGGTTCGTGGGTTCGAGCCCCACGTCGTGCTCTGTGCTGACTGCCAGCTCCGAGCCTGGAGCCTATTTCGGAGTCTGTATCTTCCTCTCTCTGACCCTCCCCTGCTCACGCTATCTCTCTCTCTCCTAGAAATAAATTAAAAAAAACTAAAAAAAAAAAAAAACTCTTACAAAAATATTAGCAAATCAAATTCAATCATAGGTAGAAAGAATAAAATATTGGAACTTTGTGGAGTTTATCTCAGGAATACAAGGTTAACTTAACATTTAAAAAACAAGATACTCATCATCTTATCAGAACAAAGGAGAAAAACCATATGCTATCTCAATCAATGCAAAAAAAAAGAAAAGATAGGACAAGATTAAATACCTATCCATGATAACAACCCTCAGCAAACTAGAAATAGAAGAGGATTTCTTCAACCCAATTAAAAGCATCTATTAAAAAGAAAAGGTGATAGCTAACATCATACATAATAGTAAAAGCCTGAAACTTTCTCCCAAGATTTAGAACAAAGCAAAGATGTTCAATTCTAGTCAAACTAGTACTAGAATTCATAGACCGCATGGTAAGACAAGAAAAGGCAATAAAAAGGCTCGTCGATTGAAAAGATAGAAGTTAAAAAGTCTTTATTCACAGATAACATATTGTGTGAAGAGAAAACACTATGAAATCTACACACAAAATAATTACTCTAACAAATAAATGAAACAGTTAAGATTGAAGGATGACAGCTCAATATTTAAAAAGTCAATACTAGCTGGGGTCTCAAAGAGATATCTGTACACCCATGTTCATAGCATTATTCACAGTAGCAAAAATGCAGGAGAAACTCAAGTGTCCATCAATAGAAGAATGAAAATAAAAATGTTATATATATATATATATATATATATATATAAAATTGAAATCAAATTGAAAAAAGAAACTAGCTACCAACACTTGGAAATTGAAATAAAAGATACAATTCCTTCTATAATAGCATCCCCAAACGTGAAATGCTTAGGGAGAAGTTTAACAAACTGTGCAGGTCTCGTACACTAAGAACTGCAAAACTCTGCCAAGATCATACATCTAGTAAGGAACAGAGATAGTACTTGAACTGTCTTCCAAAGTTCATGCTCCTCACCACTCTGCAAACTTCCTTCCTTATGTGTTGCCTCATTTCACTCTCCCCAAGACATATGAGTGCATTTTGGGGGGCTCAAGAGTAGCCTGACTTTGCCCCTCAGAGACCACCTGGGCTTCCAGGGGATGCAGGTCAAGCAGAAAACCCTCCTGGCCCATCCTGTGCCCGTCCCCAATGCCGTCAGAGCCCCAGCCCATTCTCGCCTACCTGTGGGGTGAGGCTGCCAGCTGAGGACTCTGTCTATGAAGAAGTAGCCCAGAGGGCAGAAGACATGGGCAGTGTGCTTTGCTTCTGGCTCCTGCCCGGGCAGGCACCACTGAGAGAACACAGGGAAGCACAAGGTGAGCGGGCAGGGAGGTCACGACTAACACCTGCACCTGGAGCTGTTAAGAGTTGGGATCTCAGCTCAGGTGCTTACTTTGCCAAGGGCCTTTGCAGATCCCCTAACCTTTCTGCCTCTCCAGTTTCCTCTGTAAGAGAAAATCACCAACATTGCCTCCATATGTCATGGTGAGGTGGGATTAATTCCTGTGATCCGTGTTTGAGGAGAGGTTTCCACCTATTCCTTGCTTAACTTTTGGTAGATGCTGCAGCTCCAGAACTAACTTTCTTGAGCTGTAGCTGTTGCTATGGTACAGTTCTCAGGGGACAGAGGTCTGCTGGCCCTTGTCCTCTACCCAGTGATGCACACAGTAGGTGCCTGGTTGACACCTACTAAGTGAGTGACTGAGTCACAATGTGACTGCTGTGGGCATTTGTGCCACAGCTCCATCGTTTCTATCTTAACTGCTTGTTACACGGGAGCAGTGACTCTGAACCTCCCAGCACATCACAGGTGTCCTCTCATTTGATCCCCGCAGTAGAGGTGTGTTACACTTTTTACTGTGTTGAACTGGCTGGGCAAAGTCCCTGGGCACTGGGTCAGAAGTGAGCAAGGAGTGTTGGCTGTCTCCCCAAGGAGAGCATCACCACCTTACTTTTGACACATTTGTTCTTGACCCTGAGACATTTGGCCTCTTCTGGGGACTTCTTGATAACCACAATTGCCCCCTCCCACAAGACTGGCTGAGACAAAGGAGTTGCCCTTCCCCCTGGGTCACCTGGCAGTCCTTGCTTCCTCGGAGCTGTGGGAGCCAGCTGCAGACTTTGGCGAGGCATGGCCGCTGAGTTGTCCTGACATCGAGGCAGCTGCAAAAGCCCAAGGAAGCTGAGGGACTGAACAGTGTCCCTGCAGGCCTGGGAGCCGGGGAACAGTTGGGCCCCAAAGGCGGCGAAGATGGCATTGAGGCCCTTCACGCCGGGCCTGGGTGCATTTGGGTCTGCTGCCATGTGGTCTGAGGAGAAGCGAGCAGCCAGAGCTGCTAACAGTGAATGCGGGAAGAGCAGATCAGCTGACGGCCAGCCGCACTTCCCAAGTGAGGAGTTGCCAGGTCACAGAGCAAGTTCGAAACAGTGCCTGTCTGGAGCCCAGGTCTTCTGGTACCTCTGACGCACCTTAGCTGGGACTGAGGTCAGAGGTCCAGGGTTTGTGTGCTGGGCTGGCTCCGGGGGATTAACCCCCAGGTTCCTGGGCTCATGCCCCTGGGAGCTCATCACACTCAGGCCACCGTAGAAGGGGCCTGTGCAGGACCACTTTCAGAGAGCAGGCAGCCCTGGTCTCTCCCAACCCCTCGCCCTGCTGCCCTGTCCTTCCTGCTCTGCCCCCCCCCCCCCCCCCCCC
>NW_027531912.1:1065084-1152840 GCF_008692635.1 Crocuta crocuta
GCTCCTTACTGAAAGCCCTTGGAGTACTTCAGGCAGCTCCCAGCCACGGAGTGCTGGCCTGACAGGCAGGCAGTGAGGCACAAGAGGTAGCAGGGCGTCCCAGTGCGGCAACACAGGGCAGCCATCGCTGTGAGAAGCAGGAGACAGCGACAGGCTGAGTGTGAGGGCGTTGCGCTCCTTTTGCTCTGGGGCTTCTCCTGTGATGATGTTTCTTCAGCAAAGCCTGCAATTACTGACAAACTGTCATAACAAATGAGCCTTCACAGAGGACAGGGGGTGCCATGGCTCGTGTTGAGGACGATGGCTCTTTTGGACACATGGCCAGCCTGAGACATGGAAAGAGAAAAGCACAGATCTTTGCGCCTAGAGGGGAGGCAAGATGGCGGAGAGGTAGGGAGCGCCGGACATCTCACTCCCCCCCCCCCATATCTCTCACACGGAGAAGGCCTGAAGCCATAGGAACCCTTACAGAATCGCAGAGGTTTGGGAGGAAAATGAGACAGAGTCTGCTGACAAAACCTTATAGCGTGAGTGCAAACTGGGGAAGATAGAAATGGGCCAGGACCTGAGACACGGAGGGAGGGAGGGAGCCCCCTTTGCGGGGAGAGTGTTGAGTCGAGGGGAAAAGGAAGAGCGGCTGAAACTGCTCAAGGAACTGTCCCTGTCCCTGGAGAAGAGAAAAACCCCAGCTCGGGACAGAGAGGGATCCAGTTTCCAGCTGTGGAGCTGACTTTGAGCTGGACGCCCCGGTCCCAGGCGGCACCAGGAAAGACGCTCCTCTGCTCTCCAGTTCGATCCGGAGGGGAAGCGGCATGGCCTGAAGCCAAGCAGCCAGCTTGAAACTGCTCCGACGGACTCAGCCTGAGGGATTATATTACCAGCAGCATCAATAAAGTGCACGGACTAAGATCTGGAAACAAGGCGTGGCTTGACACACAGAGCACGGCCCGCCCACCTTGGCTACGCCATCGCCACCGGCACAGGGAGATCAGACCCAAAAGAGTGAGTTGTGACGCTTGGTTCGAGAAGGGATTGGGGCGCCGCCATTTTTCTCGCCACAACCACCAAGGCGGGACCTCAGGGAGCAGCCTGTGAGACACAGTGGAGGCTAAGACCCGCCTACGCCAAACCACGCCCATCCCCGCTAGAGAGCTGCTTTTTTTTTTTTTTTTACAAGATCCTGGGGCAAGACCAACATAGATGTGCTGCCATGATTAATTCTAGATCAATTATTTCTATTCAGATATGTTTTCCCTTGTCTCATTCATATCCCTCCCCTCTCCTGAACTGGGCATTCATCACTGGTTTGCTTAAACAGTCACATTTAATCCATTCTCTAGATGTATATTCTACACCTTCACCAATACCTTTCTATCTCTCTCTCTCTGGAGTAATCAGACTAGATAGTTTCTCTGAGTAGCATTATCTTCGTTTCTTTCTCCTCGCCTCTTACCATATTCTCCTCTTTCTCTCTCTGAATTAAGCCTCTTGCTCTCTCTGCCTGGTCATTGTCCAATTTCACTTTCTCCCCACCCTGTGATTTCTCTCTTTGTATATACTCTTCCAGCAGCACTGCATACACCCGGCTCTTTATTTGTAGCTGGGAATTCTGATTTTATGCTTTTAGACAGTCCTTTGTCTTTTGGGTTTTTTTCTTTTCTCTTTTCTTTTGTTTTTTTTTTATTTTTTAATTTTTATTATTTGTTTTTCCTCCTTCATCTTCTTTTTTCCTCTTTCTTTTTTCTTTTTCTCCTTTTTTTTTTCTTTTTCTTTTTCCCTTTCAGTTTGCTCGTTTGTTGGATTTGTCTGTGCATTTGTGTATCTTTGTTCCCTGTGTGTTTGTCTGTTTTTTTTCCAGGGCTACCTCAAGAAACAAGCCAAAGTACACATGGCGGAGAGTCCCAAATACCACTATGAGTAGGGAAATAAAATAACCAAAGCCTCAACAGGAGAGACTAAGAGACACTATTAAAAGAACACTTCCTGAACAGACAGACCCTGGACAGTCAATGAGCCTCCTTTAATATAGCAGTACTTGCAGATGGAGAGCGCATAACAAGCTTTTTAAACTGACAAGAGACAGAAAGCTAGCCAAAATGACAATATGAAAGAACTCTCCTCTAAAGAAATTCCAGGAAGAAGTGACAGCTAAACAATTGGTCAAAACAGATATAAGTAACATAACTGAACAAGAATTTAGAACCATAGTCATAAAATTAATCGCTGGGCATGAAAAAGGCATGGAAGACATCAGAGAAACACAATTATAGAAAAAGAGAAAGCCGAGAAAAAAGTGATACACCGATCCAGGAACATGAAAGGAGAGTTCGAGAGCTCAGCGATACAATCAAACGGAACAATATCCATATCAATATGAATTTCAAAAAAAGAAGAAAGAGGGAAAGGTGCTGAAGGAGTCCTTGAACAAATTATAGCAGAGAACTTTCCCAATCTGGGGAAGGAAACAGACATTGAAATCCAAGACGCACAGAGAACTCCCCTCAGATGTAACATGAATTGATCTTCTGCACGACATATCATAGTGAAACTGGCAAAATATTAAGGACAAAGAGAGAATTCTGAAAGCAATAGGGATAAAAAGGCCCTAACATACAAAGGGAAACCTATCCAAGTGGTTACAGACCTATCTACTGAAACTTGGCAGGCCAGAAAGCAAGGGCAGAAAATCTTCAATGTGATGAACAGAAAACATATACAGCCAAGAATCCTCTATCCAGCAAGCCTGTCATTCAGAATAGAGGGAGAGATGGGGTGCCTGGGTGGCTCAGTCAGTTAAGCGTCTGACTTCAGCTCAGGTCATGATCTCACAGTTCGTGGGTTCGAGTCTTGCGTCAGGCTCTATGCTGACAGCTCAGAGCCTGGAACCTGTTTCACGTTCTGTATCTCCCTCTTTCTCTGAACCTCCCCTGCTCACCCTGTCTCTCTCCCTCTCTCTCTCTCTTTCAGAAATAAATAAAAACATTAGGAAAAAAATAGAAGGAGAGATAAAAGTCTTACCAAATAAACAAAAATTGAAAGAATTCATCAACACTAAACCAGCCCTACAAGAAACCCTGAGGGGGACTTTAGGAGGGAAATGTTGCAGGGAACACAAGGTACCAGAGACACCACCACAAGCCTCAATCCTACAGAGAACACAATGACTCTAAACCCATACTTTTCAATAATAACATTGAATGTAAATGGACTAAATGCTCCAATCAAAAGACATAGGGTAGCAGAATGGATCAAAAAAACAAAAATCCATCTATTTGCTGTCTATAAGAGACTCATTTTAGACCTGAGGACACCTTCAGATTGGAAGTAAGGGGATGGAGAAATATCTATCATGCTACTGGAAGTCAAAAGAAAGCTGGAGTAGCTATACTTATATCAGACAAACTGGACTTTAAGGTAAAGGCAGTAACAAGGGATGAAGAAAGGCATTATATAATAATTACAGGGTCTATCCATCAGGAAGAGCTAACAATTATAAACGTCTATGCACCGAATACGGAAGCACCCAAATACATAAAACAATTAATCACAAACAGAAACAATCTTATAGATAAGAATGTGCTAATAACAGGGGACTTTAATACTCCACTTACAGCAGTGGATAGATCAATTAGACAGAAAATCACTAAAGAAACAATGGACCTGAACGACACATTGGGCCAGATGGATTTGACAGATATATTTAGAACTCTACATCCTGAGGCCATGGAATTCACTTTCTTCTCGAGTGCGCATGGTGCATTCTCCAACATAGATCACATACTGGGACAAAAGCAGCCCTCAATAAATATAAAAGAATTGAGAGCATACTATGCACACTTTCAGATCATAATGCTATGAAACTTGAAATCAATCACAAGAAGTCGGGAAAACCCCCCAAAACACAGAGGTTAAAGAACACCCTACTAAAGAATGAATGGACCAATCAGACAATTAGAGAAAAAATTTAAAAATATGTGGAAACAAATGAAAATGAAGATACAACTCAAACTCTATGGGATGCAGCAAAAGCAGTCCTAAGAGGAAAGTACATTGCAATGCAGGCCTATTTCAAGAAATTAGAAAAAGTGCAAAAACAAAATCTAACAGGGCACCTAAAGGGACTAGAAGGAGAGCAACAGGAGCACCCCAAACCCAGTAGAGGAGGAGAAATAATAAAGATGAAGGCAGAAATAAACAATATAGAATCCACAAAAACAGTTGAACAGGTCAATGAAACCAACAGTTGGTTTTTTGATAAAATAAACAAGATTGATAAACCTCTAGCCAGGCTTCCTCCCAAAGAAAAGAGAGAGCACCCAAATAGACAAAATCATGAATGAAAATGGAGTTATTACAACCAATCCCTCAGATATACAAACAATTATCAGGGAATACGATGAAAAATTATATGCCAACAAACTGGACAACTTAGAGGAAATGGACAAATTCCTAAACACACACTCACTACCAAAATTCACACAGGAAGAGATAGAAAATCTTAATAGACCCATAACTAGTAAAGAAATTGAATCAGTTATCAAAAATCTCCCAACAAATAAGAGCCTGGGCCAGATAGCTTCCTCGGAGAATTCTACCAGACATTTTTTTTTTTTTTTTAATAGTTTATTGTCAAATTAGTTTCCACATAACACTCAGTGCTCATCCCCACAAGTGTCCTCCTCCATGCCCNTGACCCTCCTCTGCTCACGTTGTCTCTCTCTCAGAAATAAATTTAAAAACATTTTAAAAAACTAAAAAATAAAATTAAAACTAAAATAAAAAAAAAGAAAACCTGACAGACTCCACCAGATGCCTACTAGAACTGATCCATGAATTCAGCAATGTTGCAGGGTACAAAATCAATGTACAGAAATCGGTTGCATTTTTATACACCAATAATGCAGCAACAGAAAGAGAAATCAAGAAACTGATCCCATTCACAATTGCACACACACACACACACACACACACACACACACAAAAACAACCATAAAATACCTAGGAATAAGCCTAACCAAAGATGTAAAAGATCTGTATGATGAAAACTATAGAAAACTTATGAAGGAAATTGAAGAAGACACAAAGAAATGGAAAAACATTCCATGCTCATGGATCGGAAGAATAAATATTGTTAAAATATTACTACCCAAAGCCACATAAACATTCAATGCAATCCCAGTCAAAATTGCACCAGCATTCTTCTCAAAACTAGAACAATCCTAAAATTTGTATGGAACCACAAAAGACCCCGAATAGCCAAAGTAATACTGAAGAAGAAAACCAAAACGGGAGGCATCACAATTCCAGACTTTAGCCTCTCTACAAAGCTGTAGTCATCAAGATAATATGGTGTTGGCACAAAAACAGACACATAGACGAATAGAATAGAGTAGACAACCCAAAACTGGACCCACAATTGTATGGCCAGCTAATCTTTGACAAAGCGGGAAACAGTATCCAATGGAAAAAAGACAGCCTCTTTAACAGATGGTGCTGGGAGAACTGGACAGCAACATGCAGAAGAATGAAACTAGATCACCTTCTCACACCATCCACAAAAATAAACTCAAAATGGATAAAGGACCTGAATATGAGACTGGAAACCATCAAAACCCTAGAGGAGAAAGCAGGAAACAAACTCCTTGTCCTCAACCTCAGCAATTTCTTACTTGACACATCCCCAAAGGCAAGGAAATCAAGAGCAAAAATGAACTATTGGCACCTAATCAAGATAAAAAGCTTCTGCACAGAAAAGGAAACAATCAATAAAACTAATAGGCAACTGACGGAATGGGAAATTATAGTTGCAAATGACATATCAGATAAAGGGCTAATATCCAAAATATAAGGAACTCACCAAACTCTGCACCCAAAAATACAGATAAGCCAGTGAGGAAATGGCTTAGAAGACACGAACAAACACTTCTCCGAAGAGGACATCCGGATGGCCAACAGACACATGAAATGATGCTCAATGTCACTCATCATCAGAATAGAAATCAAAACCACACCGAGATACCACCTCATGCCAGTCAGAGTGGCTANTAAGGGTGGTGATGGGCACGGAGGAGGGCACGTGTTGGCATGAGCACTGGGTGTTATATGGAAATCAACTTGACAATAAACTAAGAAAAAAAATAACTGTTAGCAGTACCTTAAAAAGAAAGAAAGAAAAGATAAGCACAGATGTAACAGGGCCACAGGTTCGCTGAGAAACCCCCACTCAAGGCCTCAGAAATCTGATGCTTTGATGAAGTCTAATGGGTTTTTTGTCACCCTCACCTTCTAGAATTTCAGGCTCTTGAAGTGCCCTGAAGCCAGCATCATAGGATAATACAGCTGACATTTCATCCGGTCAACCCTCTCAATTTACATGAGGGGAAGTGGGACTCAGAGAGGTCATATGACTGGCCAGGGCAAGGGCTCCTATCTGTACTCCCCTTGCAGTTCATGAGGTCCGATATGCAGCCCCTCCTTAGTGCTGGTACGCCACCCCCATCCCCAAAAGCTGTTGCACTGAAGACCCAGGTAAGAGCTGTATGAGCTTTACCTCAAAACTGCTCAACAAATCCTTACGGGCGACCCTAAGAGGCTCCTGGTTCTCAAGGAAAATCCACAGGATTCGGGAACAGACAGACCTGGCTCAGATCCCAGCTCTCCCACCCACCACCTCTGTCCACCTCAGTTTTATCACGTTTTATTGGGGTATGAAACCTACCTCAGAGAATTGTGAACAATAAATGAAAAAGATTATATATACAATTTATATATTAAATCTATATTAAATAACTACATAAATGGATATCTTTACATATGCTATAGGTATGCTATAAGATTATATAAGATATATATAATTTTTATTTGATAAAACCAACTACAAGTATTTGCTTTACATGAAGCCCAGAAAGGCAGACAACTCAGAGAGAAACATTAATACCCACTCGGACACACAAAGCCACTCAGGCTGCATGTGATTCCAGGGCCAAGAGAAGGGGAAGAGTATAAGGATGAGGGGACAAGAGAGGGAGTGATCACTGAGAACTCGAGGGGAAAGGCTGTGTACAGAAGGCAGCTTCACTTGGGTAAAGCAGAGAGTGAAAACATGCAGATAGAGGGAGGGGACACACACACACACACACACACACACACACACAAGTGCAGGTTAGAGAAACCCAGAAGAGGGAGGCCAGTGGTGTGTGACCCCCATCCTTCCTTTAGGGCAGTGACCCAGTAGTGATGAAGGCCATGGGCTAGGTTCATACCTGGACCTGACACAGACGGCATGCCCTTGGCCAGTGATCTCCTCTCTCTGAACTCCAGGGTCCTCATTTGAAAAGCAAGGGTTAATAGTACATATGCAGAGTTGACAAGAGATCTAAGAGAGAATGCAGGTAGAGGCCGCAGGTCCCAACACACAGCATGAAGCCAGATGCCATGGCCATTATGTCACTGATCTTGCTATTGACTCACCTGCACTGCGGGCACCTAGCAGAGGGGCCAGGGCCATCCAGAGTCCAGGCTGCAGCATGCTGGAGCAGTGGCGGGGAAAGGCTGTGTCCAGACAGGGTGCCGGGTCCTGGCCTGTCTAGGCGGGAACATGTGACCTACCTGGCTGTAACCTGGCCTCTGTAGCTGCCTTGGACCAGACCCAGTACACCCCCCACCAAGGCCCCCTGGGAAACGTGCTCTTCCTGAGTGCATCAGAGGAAGACAGGAGGGACGTGTTCTTTGTCCAGCTCTCCTGTCCTTCCACGTGGCAGCTAAGAAGAGCCAGACTGCCAGGTGCATCAGAGCCTGCAGGATCAGCAGCTGCTAAGTCTCATGAGAGCTTGCCAGCTGCAGGATCCTGCATATAACTTACTAGTTTTCTGTCTCAATTTCCTCATCTTTAAAACTGAGGTAATAAGAACTACATATTTCCTGGGATTGTTGGAGAGCTAATGGGGTCTTAGGCATCTTCAGAGCAGTGCCTGCACACACATGCTCAGCATCATTGCTAATTTATGTTCTAGCTTATTGGGCACTCACAGTTTGTCTGGCAGCATACGAAGGGCAGAGGAGTAAGAGTCCTGGCACATGTCCTTAGGGCTTAGCTTTAAAGCTATGAGGCTAGCCCTCTGGTAGCAATTCCAAATACCATCATCATAAACCAGTTACAATCATGTGGCCTTACTGTGGGGCCGGCTTTCATTTACTTTTTTCAGGAGCTCTGTGAGAGGTGGAATCTTTATGGATGCAGTAGAAACAGTGACTTGTTTGAGGTGGCCCACCATGTAAGTGATGGAAGCCAGTCTGTGTTGGCTAATGTCCATGCTGACGTCCACCTCTTGCTATGGTGGTTCTCATGGCCCTGGGGGACCACCCAGACATGGATGATGATACCTCTTTATTTACCCAGAGCCGGCCCTTCCAAGGGACAGGGACACTAGTGACTGGGTGTCTGAAGCTTGGGTTTGGTCTTGAAGGACGCACGTCAGGTCTAAGGTATTGTGAGGTCAGTGATCTTGGTGGGTGTGATGTTGACTATAATTGCTTATTTGTAAACGCTGTCATATTTTAGAGGAACTCAGAGCCATCCATGCACTGGATGTGCCCCTCGCTCCATCTCAGTTGTATGACTTTCCCTCATTCCTGTGCCCAGTCACAAGGCCACCTTTCTGTTCTTCACACGCTTAAGAACCATTTCAGATTTCTGCTTAAGTGTTTCCTCCTTCTGGTCTATCTGACTCACCACACTGCCTTGTATTAATTCTCTTGCTTGCACTAAGTACCATTAGTGTTTATCTTCTTTGTTCAGAGATTGTTGGTCTCTTCTCAGTGGACTCTAAGGCCATGAGAGCAGCGACCTGATTGATCTCTCCTCCTCTGTGGCCTTGGTGCTTAGCACAGTGCCAGGCATATATTGGGTACCTCATAAGTCCTTGAGAAGGGGTGAAGAAGTGAGAGGTGTCCCAGCCCAGTGTCTCTGTTAACTGCAGAAGTTTATTTTTCAATCTTATACAGCTGCCCAGCAAACAGAGTAGATAAGAGTGGATCAGCTCTGGTTGTCTTAAAGGAAAGTTGGGGGGGGGCATCCAGGGGCCCCTTTTCCCTCCAGCTTGCCTCACAGGCAGCTTTAGAGGCACCCTGTATAAACTGATGAGCTCAAAGAGCAGTTTAAGAACTACTAACCTGGTCCAACTTCCTTATTTTCTGAAGGATGAAGGCACAGAGAGGTGAGGAGATGTGCCCAAGTTCACATAGTGAGATGCAGGCCTAAAAGAAAATAGTTCCCTGACCTTGACCGGAGGCACTTTCTACTCTCCTCAATCACAAACCCAGATTGATGTTGCCCACCTTCATCTTAGACTAGATGTCTAGTCTGGGGCCACCTTTGTGTCAGCTGAACCCACACCTGTCCCAGTCTCTAGTTCTCAGACAGAAGCCTGAGAGAAGCCCCAATCTCAGCCTTCTCTGGGAACATGCTCCAAAAGATATGCATCCTTGGCAAAGAAGAATGCTTCAGGAGAAATACTGTCTGCACTGTGAGCCCCACAGAAGGCTCTATCTCTGACCAGACGATCAGTGTGGCCCTGTCTACTAATACTGAACCAAAGTAACTTTTCCCAGAAGAACCTCAGTGCACCCATTTCCTTCTACTTTGCAAAAAAAATCCCAGGAACTTGTGTAATCTCTTATGACAGATAAGAATTGACAATTAAATTTCAATCAGCATAGTGCAAAGGGGGCTGAACACCAAATTTGTCAGTCACATCTACCAAGGTGTGAACACCTGGAGGTTAGGGGGTTTCACCAAAGTGCAAGGCTTCGAGAGAGAGAGAGAAACCAACCAGCTTTCCCATAAGAACCTCAAAGCTAGGGAGCTTTTCAGGCTTTTATTTCTGAAGCTCAGACCTGGTACATCACTCAAGCCTCTCCCAGAATCCAGAGGAGGGAAGCTGGGGCCGTGGGCAGCCATCTAAGTGCATCTTCAACTTCCCTCTTAGTCTCTCTTTGTTGCTGGCCTCATTGTTAGCAGCGATGAAATCTGGCTTCCGCCGCACACACAGGGAGAGAAGCGGTGAACCTGTGGCAGAAGTTCTAGGATAGATGACTTTTGTTATGGTAACTACTCTGTTGAACCATGAACTTCTGAGCTTTGCTGGACCTGGAAAGCAGCAGCCCAGCTTCTTTCTGTGCTCCTGATGGGTGGGCCCTGATGTCAGAGATCGACAGTGAAAATAACAGAAGGACCTAGACCATCTCAAGTCAGTGCCATGATGACGATGGTGATAATTCTATGATAGGAAAGGTGGTGATGGTGATGATAATGAAAGTGATGACCATGGTGGTGATGGTGGTGATGACGGTGATAATGGCAGTGGTGATGAAAGTGGTGATGGTTATAGTGGTGGTGGTGACGGTGGTGATCCTGCTGCCGACCATTTCCTGGGGACTCGATTTTTTTCTAGACATTGTATGAACATGACTTCATCTGTCCCATCAATAATTCTGTGAAGTATCTGTTATTATTAATAATTTAATAGATAAGGAGATTGAAGCTATAACAGACTTAATTTCCCAAAGTTATTCTTCTATTAAGAGGCCAAGATGTGATTTATATCCAGGCCCATCTAAAGCCTGTGACTTCTTCCTTCCTTCCTTCCTTCCTTCCTTCCTTCCTTCCTTCCTTCCTTCCTTCCTTCTCTTCCTTCCTTTCTTTCTTTTTGTTTAAATTTTTAAAAATTGTATTGAAATCCAAGTTAGTTAACATATAGTGTAATAATGTTTTCAGGAGTAGAATTTAGTGATTCATCACTTACGTATAACATTCAGCAATCATCCCAGCAAGTGCCCTCCTTAATGCCCATCACCCATTTAGCCCATCCCCCTCTACCCAAGACCCCTCCAGCAACCCTCAGTTTGTTCTCTGTATTTAAGAGTCTCTTATGATATGCCTCCCTTTCTGTTTTTATCTTATTTTTCCTTCTCTTCCCCTATGTTTATCTGTTTTGTTTCTTAAATTCCACATTTGAGTGAAATCATATGATTTTATCTTTCCCTGACTGGCTTATTTAGCTTAACATAATACATTCTAGTTCCATCCACCTTGTTGCAAATGGCAAGATTTCATTCTTTTTGATCACCAAGCAATATCTCATTGAATATATATACTACATCTTCTTTATCCATTCATCAGTCAATGGACATTTGGGCTCTTTCCATAATTTGGCTATTATTGATAGTGCTGTTATAAACATTGGGGTGCATATGCCCCTTCAAAACAGCATACCTGTATCTCTTGGATAAATAGCTAGAAGTGCAATTGCTGGATCGTGGGGTAGCTCTATTTTTAATTTTTAGAGGAACCTCCATACTATTTTTCATAGTGGCTGTACCAATTTGCATTCCCATCAACAGTGCAAAATTGTTCCCCTTTCTCTGCATCCTTGCCAATGCCTGTTGTTTCCTGAGTTGATCATTTTAGCCATTCTGACAGGTGTGAGGTGGTATCTCATTATGGTTTTGATCTGTATTTCCCTAATGATGAGTGATGTTGAATATCTTTTCATGTGTCCATTAGCCATTTGGATTTCTGTTTTTATAAAAGTGTCCATGTCTTTTGGCCATTTCTTCACTGGATTATTTGCTTTTGTAGGGGGGGGTGTTGAGTTTAATAAATTCTTTATTGATTTTGGATACTAAACCATTATCAGATATGTCATTTGCAAATATCTTCTCCCATTCCACTGGTTTTCTTTTAGTTTTGTTGGTTGTTTCCTTTGCTGTGCAGAAGCTTTTTGTCTTGATGAGGTCCCAAAAGTTCATTTTTTCTTTTATTTCCCTTTTTTCCAGAGATATGTCTGGCAAGAAGTTGCTGCAGCCTAGGTCAAAGAGGTTGCTGCCTGTTATTTACCTGTAGGATTTTGATGGTTTCCTGTTACACTTAGGTCTTTCATTCATTTTGAGTTTATTTTTGTGTATAGCATAAGAAAGTTGTCTAGGTTCATTCTTCTGCATGTTGCTGTCCAGTTTTTCCAACACCATTTACTGAAGAGACTGTCTTTTTTCCATTGGATATTCTTTCCTGCTTTGTTGATTAGTTGGCTGTACATGTGTGGGTCCATTTCTAGGTTCTCTATCTGTTGCATTGATCTATGTGTCTTTTTGTGTGTGTGTCAGTACCATAGTGTCTTGATGATTACAGCTTGAAGTCTGGAATTGTGATGCCTCCAGCTTTGGTTTTCCTTTTTGAAGATTGCTTTGGCTATTCAGGTCTTTTGTGGTTCCATACGAATTTTAGAATTGTTTGTTCTAGCTTGATGAAGAATGCTGGTGTTATTTTTTAGGCATCGCATTGAATATGTAGATTGCTTTGGGTAGTATTGACACTTAACAATATTTGTTTTTCTGATCCATGAGCATGGAATGTGTTTCCACTTCTTTGTGTCTTCTTCCAATTCTCTCATGACCTTTCTATAATTTTCGATGTATAGATCTTTTACCTCTTTGGTTAGGTTTATTCTTATGTATCATATGGTTTTGGTGCAATTGTAATAAGTGGGATCAATTCCCCAGTTTCTCTTTCTGCTGCTTTATTAGTGGTGTATGCAAATGCAACTGATTTCCTTACATTGATTTTATATCCTGTGATATGCTGAATTCATGTATCAGCTCTGGCAGTTTTTTGATGGAGTCTTTCAGGTTTTCCATGTAGAGTATCATGTCATTTGTGAAGAGTGAACTTTTGACTTCTTCCTAGCCAATTTGGATACCTGTGATTTCTTTGTGTTGTCTGATTGCTGAAGCTAGGACTTGCAGTCCTATGTTGAACAACAGTGGTGAGAGTGGACATCCCTGTCATGTTCCCGATCTTAGGGGAAAAGCTCTCAGTTTTTTCCCATTGAGGATAATGTTAGCTGTGGGTCTTGTGTATATGAGGTATGTTCCTTCTATTCCTACTTTCTTAAGGGTTTTTATCAAGAAAGGATGCTGTATTTTGTCAAATGCTTTTTCAGCATCTATTCAGAGGATCATGTGGTTTTTATCCTTTCTTTTATTAATGTGATGTATCACATTGATTGATTTGCAAATGTTGAACCACCCCTGCAGCCTAGAATAAATCCACTTGGTCATGGTGAATAATTCTTTCAGTGTATTGTTGGATTTGGTTTGCCAGCATCTTGTAGAGAATTTTTGCATCCATGTTCATCAGGGATATTGGTCTATAATTCTCCTTTTTAGTGAGGTCTTTGGCTTCGGAATCAAGGTAATCCTTGCCTTATAGAATGAGTTTGTTGGGATATTTTTGATTACTGAGTCAATTTCTTTACTAGTTAAAGGTCTGCTCAAATTTTCTACTTCTTGGGGAAAAATAGTGGGGGAGAGGGAGGGAGGCAAACCATGAGAGACTCTTGAATGCTGAGAACAAACTGAGGGCTGATGGTGGTGGGGGGAGGTGAAGGGGGGAGATGGGCATGAAGAAGGGCACTTGTTGGGATGAGCACTGGGTGTTATATGGAAACCAACTCGATAATAAACTATTTAAGAAAAAAAAAAGACTTGTCAACTGAGCCACTCGGCACCCTGTCTCATTTGTTTATTTATTTCTTCCTTCACCCCACAGATATCATCTGTGCAGATGTTGTGTCCTGAAAATGTTGAGTAAACCATATTTATGCTTCCAGGAATATGCATGTAAATTTAAAAAAGCCAAGTAACCATATAGTCATAATGCATGGTGAGAGGGGCTATGAGGAAGGATAAGCACAGCTATCTTGGAAAGGGCTAGCCTTTTTACAATTTGGGTGAAATGACCATGCCCCCTGTATCAGTCATTGCTTAATAACAACCATAACATTTTAGTGCCTATAGTAATATACATTTATCTCTTTCACATATTTGTGGAGCACATATTTGTGGAGCAGCACATATTTCTTAATCAGTTGGGCTTGGCTGGACATCCACATCTCAGCTGAGCTGGATCCTGTCAGCTCCACATGTGTTTCTCATCACCACAGGCAGTGGACCTACTAGGCTCTCTTTACCTCATGACAAGGGCAGACATACAAGAAGGCATGCCGTATGCAGAAGAATGAAACTGGACCACTTTCTTACACCACACACAAAAATAAACTCAAAATGGATGAAAGACCTAAATGTGAGACAGGAAACCATCAAAATCCTAGAGGAGAAAACAGGCAACACCTCTCTGACCTCAGCCACAGCAAATTCTTACTTGTCATGTCTCTCAAAACAAGGGAAATAAAAGCAAAAATGAACTATTGGGACCTCGTCAAGATAAAAAGCTTCTACACAGGGGCGCCTGGGTGGCTTAGTCGGTTAAGCGTCCGACTTTCGCTTAGGTCATGATCTCGCGGTTTGTGGGTTTGAGCCCCGCGTCGGGCTCTGTGCTGACTGCCAGCTCAGAGCCTGGAGCCTGTTTCAGTCTGTGACTCCCTCTCTCTCTGACTCTTCCCTGCTCACGCTGTCTCTCTCTCTCTCCTAGAAATAAATAAAAAACATTAAAAAAAAAAAGCTTCTACACAACAAAAGAAACAATTAACAAAACTAATAAGCAACCAACAGAATGGGAAAAGATATTTGCAAATGACATATTGGATAAAGTGTTAGTATCCAAAATCTATAAATAACTTACCAAACTCAATACCCAAAAAACAATCCAGTGAAGAAATGGGCAGAAGTCATGGATAGACACTTTTCCAAAGAAGACATCCAAACGGCTAAAAGACACATGAAATGGTGCTCAACATCATACACCATTAGGGAAATACAAATCAAAACTACATTGAGATACCAACTCACACTGGTCAGAGTGGCTAAAATTAACAACTTAGGAAACAACAGATGTTGGCAAGGATGTGGAGAAAGGGGAACCCTCTTGCACTGTTGATGAGAATGCAAACTAGTGCAGCCACTATGGAAAACAGTGTGGAGGTTCCTCAAAAAGAAAAAAAAGTAGAATTACCCTATGACTCAGCAATAGCACTACTAGGAATTTACCTAAGGGATGCAGGAGTGCTGATGCATAGGGGCAGATGTACCCCAATGTTTATAGCAGCACTTTCAACAATAACCAAATTATGGAAAGAGCCCAAATATCCATCAACTGATGAATGGATAAAGAAGATGTGGTATATAAATACAATGGAATACTACTCAGCAATTAAAAATAATGAAATTTTACCATTTGCAACAACGTGGATGGAACTGGAGGGTATTATGCTGAGTGAAATAAGTCAGTCAGAGAAAGACAGATATCATATGTTTTCACTCATATGTGAATCTTCAGAAACTTAACAGAAGACTATGGGGGAAGGAAGGAAAGGGGGTGTTACAAACAGAGAGGGAAGGAGACAAACCATAAGAGACTCTTAAATACAGAGAACAAACTGAGGGTTGATGGGGGTGGGGAGAAGAGAGGGGAAAATGGCTGATGGGTATTGAGGAGGGAACTTGTTGGGATGAGCACTGGGTGTTGTATGTAACTGATGAATCATGGGAATCTACTCTTGAAGCCAAGAGCACACTGTATACACTGTATATTAGCTAACTTGACAATAAATTATATTTAAAAAGTAAAAAAAGTAACTTTGATGGTCCCCCCACCCCCAAAAAAGACAAGCCAAAGTCACAAACATTTTTCAATATCTGCTAACATCCCACTGGCCAAAGCAACTCACATGAGATTCTTCCCAAGGAAGTCACTTCTTTTGTAATGTAATTTGATCTACCCCACATCTCTGCCTTGTCTTTGTCTCAGAAACCATCTGGGAGGTGGACTCTGCAAGGGTGTATGTCCAGGTTCTCTTTCCATTGCTTTCACGCAGTAGCTTGAAATCATTTTGGAGTTACTTGCCAATCTTAGGCCTTAATGAAATATGAACTGTTTTTCCTAAAAACAGAAGCAACAATAATAATTAAAAAAAAACATACACATGAGGTCAACACTGTATATCAAATTTGGGGGACAATGAAGGCAACAATCACATCTCCAGTTCCCATTCCTGATCATAGGCGTACCCACAGTTCCCATCCATCTTGCTACTTCCAGCATCAAAGAGGCAAAATCAAATGTGCTCACCCACCCAATAAACATAAACTTGTCATGGGGCACCTGGGTGGCTCAGTCAGTTAAGCATCCGACTTCGGCTCAGGTCATGATCTCACAGTCCGTGGGTTCGAGCCCTACGTCAGGCCCTGTGCTGATAGCTCAGAGCCTGGAGCCTGCTTCAGATAGTGTGTCTCCCTCTCTCTCTGCCCCTCCCCAACTCACTCTCTGTCTCTCTCTCTCTCTCAAAATAAAATAAAGACATTTTAAAAATGTAAAAAGAAACACAAACTTGTCTTGAATTTGGCCAGAGGCAAATCTTCCTAAAAGAGTCACAACCAGACAGCTGGCGGTGGGGCTCATGCAGACGGGTGTGTTGATTGGAAACAATTTGGAGAATGCCTCACGCAGAGGGGCACCATGCTCTGACTGGGGGCACCATTTTGATGTGTCCTGTTGCGAATGGGTCGTATCCGTCAGGGGTTTTCCCTATCCTGACAATGCTAGGTAGGATCCAGGAAGGGAAGGCCATTGGCAGAGGATTTGGGAAAGGCAGTCACAGGCCATATCCCTGTGGTCTGTCTCCCCTCCTTGAATCCTCTCTTCCTGGTCATAAGTGAGGACACTAGGATGTCTCTACACTGTTGGCTGAAAGCTGCTGTGCGTGGTTCTAACATTTGGGTTATAGAATGTTACAAGGTAGGGGCGCCTGGGTGGCTCAGTCAGTTGGGCGTCCGACTTCGGCTTAGGTCATGATCTCGCGGTTCGTGGGTTCGAGCCCCGCGTCGGGCTCTGTGCTGACTGCCAGCTCAGAGCCTGGAGCCTGTTTCAGTCTGTGACTCCCTCTCTCTCTGACCCTCCCCTGCTCACGCTGTCTCTCTCTCTCTCCTAAAAATAAATAAAACATTAAAAAAAAAAAAAAGAATGTTACGAGGTAAACATGATTTTATTAAAATACTCTGCCCTCCAGAATATTTATTTCATTTCAGCTTAGAGCAGCGGGTTTCCTGCTGCTTTGCTTCTGAGACAGAGAAAACTTCTGGAAACAGGGTCTTGTTTTATATGAAACGCAACGGCTGCCAGAGTTGCTGGATCTGCCAAGTTGACCCAGCATCAGTTTGATGTCGGAGGCCGGGTTTCTTGCATTTCTCAGGAGAACGCAGGCCACCCCATGACTTAGAGTTCATCCTTACCTTGGACTCGGTGGGGATTAGGAGGGATAAGAGCTTCAAAGCCCGACGTGAGTACTTAGGAAATTGGGGAGAGAGAAGATGGATGGCATGAGACACATCCTGACCTGGATGATGAGCATCTGGAGGGTGAGCATTTTGCGTATCAGAATTTTGCATAATGAAAGAAACACAGAAATATCCAACAACTGTGAACACATGACATTCTTTTCTGTAGCATAGTCCTTTAAGCCTTGGTGTTCCAACAGAGAACTGCCAAAGGGCTTCCTGGCTACGGCACCTCTAGGGAAAGAGAAGAGGATGTCTGACCTATACATGAGTTTTGTGTCCATTCTGGGGCTTACAGCTGGATCCCAAGCCACTTTCTTTACATCTAATTTTCAGCTGAAGTAAGGCAAGGTTATTAAAATTTATGAATGGCTCTAGAGTCTAGAGCCACAAGAGCTCTCAGAGCTTCTCAGAGCTGACACTGATCATGTGAAAACTTGTCTAGTAAGAGGAGACTTCCATGGAAATCTTTACTCTGAAGTGACCCGGATTCAGAGCCCACCTGCCTGGGAAAGGAGTTTGTATTAGAGCTGGCAAGGCTGTTCTCTGTAAGATGACCACCAAGTGACCACCCACTCCTGCCTAGAGTCAGAGGAGGAACTGTGGGGTGTGAAGGGGCAGCCTTCCACCACTGCATTCCCAACGCACCAGCCAGGTGGGATGAATGTTGGGACCTGGTGACAAGATGGAGGTGATCTTTGACCTTCAACTTCTTCATGCAAGAACTTAACAGGCATCAGTAGCAGATGGGAGGGATTGCTGATGTTTCAACCACTGACATCATCTTGGATCTCTTGCAGGCTACTGTCATTTATGTCTTATGTACATTCTTGTTTTGGATTGCTGAGATGTCTCCCTCAGGATCAGCGATGTCTGTTAGAGGTTGGGGTTGTCCTCTTCGCTGTGGAGTTGCCTGTCCAGAACAGGCAGAGGATGGGATTTGATACACGGTACACCTCACTGCCTTGCTGGAGGGCCCTTTACTCTGAGCATGGTGCACACTGAGCAATGGGAGGACATTCAGGTTTAGGACAACAGGAAGCCCCAACATTCCTAATAGAAGACTTCATGGGGCCACCTCCTCCATCATAGGTCTGCTCAAAGACAAAAAAAAAAAATTAAAGTTCTCCAAAATAAATACATTTCATTTAAATTTACCCAGCATAGAGCGAGGGAAGGATGAGCAGAAATAGACTGAAATCAGAGAGGGAACCCAGGCCTGATGGTATAAAGCCTTGCAGTCCCTTGAAGTTGAGACCTGAGGTTAGCTGATTTGGCCAGAGGATTAGAAAGGAATTTCTCTTTTATTTCCTTCATGCCTCCCATATAGGGCTTCAGTTCTGGGAGCAGAGAACTGGAATCCCCTTTGGGTTCCACAGCGTGAGATTAAAGGACGTGAATAAATGTGTGAGGACTTTAGAGGTCCAGAGCTGTGGCAGCTGATGACAAACTCAGAGTCATAAATCCATGGCCTGGAACATATTTTATAGGGTGGAGAAAGCAGACTGACTTTAGAGGTAGAATGCCTGGGTTGATGCCTTGACATTGTTGGGCACCAGCTGTATGACACTGGGCAAATTGCTTGGTCTCTCTGAGTCCTGGATTTCCCAAAAATAAAATTAAAATAGTAATACCAGCCTTCTGCAACAGGTTTATTAAGAGGATCAAATAGAATTAATATATATGTGCTTAGATACTTTAAAGAGCTAAAATATTCTAAGACATTGTCATTAACTTTTCAAGTCCCAGACTCCCGAAATCCAACATTTTAAAGCCTCTTTTGGACTGCCTGAACAAAAGGAAAACTTTTCTGAAAGCAGCATACTGAGCCTGGAAGGAAAAGTCTGATGGAGGCTGGGGAAGTTTCAGCACATTTCACTTGATACATGGGGTGTTGTATGTAGGAAGATGCTCAATACCTGCGTTTAGATTCCACTGAGAATAGAACTGGAGGAACTGGATTAAAATTACAGCAGGGAGAATGTGGGGTAAACAATTATAATTCAGCATTGTCAATAAAGAGAGCTGACCCAGGAGCACGTGGAGTTTTTCTTGTGTGTCTGTAAGAGGGAGAAAGCAATTTCCGTGGAAGTAGAAAAAAGATAAATGCCTACCCACTGTCCACATCTCAGCCAAGAATTCCTGAGTCAGCAGAAGATGTTTAATGAGAAACGAATGACTTAGTTGTTTGCAAGGCTTATTTTAATTCATTTTATTCAAATTGACTTTGCTTTCTCTTCAATGGTAACTTATGGTAACCCAGTTTCATTGATTCACTTCTTTTGGTCACTAAATTATTCCAAAGTTCTAGTGCAGTGATTTTCAATCTTGGTGATGCAACAGAATCACTTAAGCAAATAGATGATGACAGATATAGATAGATAGATAGATAGATAGATAGATAGATAGATAGATAGATAGATAATAGATCAATGGATGGATAAATAGATATTTGCATGGCATTCCCCAGACTTCTTGAGTCAGAATCTTCTAGAATCTGGGCTCAAAGACCAATATATTCCCAAAGCTTCACAGGTGAGGACCATAAATGCCCTTCAAATCCTTCATTCTGCAATGTCACATTGTAACCCTTGAACTCAGTTGTTTTAGAATTGTGTACTGTATTATGAAACTGACTTAAGTATTGTTTTTTGGGGAAAAGCATGCACTCTTTCAAAGCAAGATTTGACTAAACTTGATTCTATAAATTTTATCAAAGGCCCATCTAATTTCATGGTGATTCTATATTACTGATGAATAAGGGAAAATCTTGTATTTGGAGATCGAAAACTCTTCTGACGGTAAAGGACTGCTCTGAAGAAGTCATTTCACTCCTTCTGTGTTCCAGCCTGGGGCACATGTGGGGTTAGGGCTGGGGAGTGAAGATTTCTGTGTCTTTTGGCCTGAAATTCACTGGGTAGAAGCCAGTTTCCACGTATGTAGATGACAGCCGAAGGAGATGAAAGGAGTGAAGAAAGCTGAGTGCTCTAATGGGAAGAACAGGAAAAGATGCTGGAGTTTCATCTCCGACAAGCTCTAAGTTAGAAGTCTCTTCAGAAAGGTCTTGGGAAGATGTAATTAAGGCTCCTCACACAAAGCTGTCTGGAACTTCACCGCACTCTCCTCTGGGGTTCTGTATAGACGCCCAGGAGGTTTGCATGCCCAAGATAACATTGCAGGTGAATACATACTTTTTCTGTCATGCAAAAAGGACTCATTGGTAACAGTTCAAGATTGTAAGAAAGACTTACTGTTTCTCAGGTTTTGTATACCACTTTACACATAGTAACTAGATAAGACTTGAAATTACTTTTTAAGGAGTATTTTTTCCTATATACAAAGGAAAAATTTTGCTGCGAGTTTGTGTTACACACATACGCTCAGTGCCATTTCCACATTCATGAAAGCTGACATTGTGTGGCATTCCCAAACCAAGCTGGTGAGATGATTTTTCTTTTCTTTCCCCCTTTTACACAACTAATTACATAGTTGCTATGTGCTCAGATCCCTCAACATCTATGCCAAAGAATCTGGGAGGACCCCTGCCCACCTGTGCACTCAAAAATCAACAAACAAGGGGCGCCTGGGTGGCTTAGTCGGTTACGCGTCCGACTTTCGCTCAGGTCATGATCTCGCGGTTCGTGGGTTCGAGCCCCGCGTCGGGCTCTGTGCTGACTGCCAGCTCGGAGCCTGGAGCCTGTTTCAGTCTGTGACTCCCTCTCTCTCTGGCCCTCCCCTGCTCACGCTGTCTCTTTCTCTCTCTCCTAGAAATAAATTAAAAAAAAAAAAATCAACAAACAAGACCTCAGTGAGGGTTGCAGGTCCCAGGGAGTCAGTGAAGCTTACCCACCCTCGCTCATCACAGTGGGGCAGGGGTGGGGCGTGGGGGGGCCTGGAAAGTCCTGACCTGGGCAGATACCCACCGGTGAGACTGCGGAAGTACAGCCTGTCTGAGGGGGAGATTCCAGCAAGACAGAGACACAGTCTGGACACAGAAGCACTCGCCTCCCCAGGGTGACACAGCACAGGGCGACGCTGTCCTGAGGACGAGGTGGAAAGCAGAGCAGGGAAAGCATGCCCGGTATCCCAGCTGTGGGGGTTGCAGCTGGAGAAACCCATTTTTCTCTCCAAAAGTACGCTGATTTCTGAGGTAGGACCCTTGTGACTTGGGAGAGGGAGAAAGAGAAGGAAGCATATTAAATCCAAAGGCATTAAAGGAACTTGGCTCCTGCTGTCTGCTTCAGAACTTCAGCACGGAGTGCTTCACAGGAAAACTGCACTTGAGGATCTCTCTGCCAAGTCCACAGCCCCCCAGTGCTCGAGTGCTAAATCCATACACCCCCCCGCCCTGTACGCCCTCCGAGTGCGGCAGTGAAAACACGTTAGGTAATTGGGTTGCTCTTACAAAAATGGAACTGCAAACTGGGCCTATAGTGCCACCTCCTGGAACAGAAGAGAAAGGCTTCCTGCAGCCAGCCTGATGAATTAAAGGAAGAATAAAAAACACGAAGGTTAAGGATTTGGCCACAAGAGAGAACAGAAGAAGTGAAACAGGTTTATCCATAAAAAGCCTAGGAAACTTCAGAGAAGAAACACCAAAGAACAGGACCACATCTGAATATAACAAGTAAAGATACTTCAACTGTGAAAGCAGCAATGCAGAAATACAAGGCACTCAAAAATCTAGAATGCACGCCATTGCCAAAAGATACCAATAATTCTCTAACAATTGAGCCCAGAGACACTTTATTAGAGATCTAGCTAATAAAGAATTCAAAATAGCTTATTGGAGAAACTCAACAGGCTATAAGAAAACTTAGAAATACAGCTCAGTGGCACTTGTGGGGATGAGCACTGGGTGTTATACGGAAACCAACTTGACAATAAACTATTTAAAAAAAAGAAAAAAAAAAAAAGAAATGCAGCTCAGTGCCCCATCCCTGCTTCGATGCTCCACGGCTGCACCCAATAGTTCGCAGGTGGAAAGGTGTTGTTTGTGTGAAGTGGATGGTAGCTGTGACAGAGTACCACTTTGAAGCACTGGGAGAATTTGACCTGTGGCCAGATGGTCACCTGATCTATTATGATGACTAAACTCGGCAGAGTGTGGAGGATAAGGTCTACCCGCCATTGGGCTGCATCAACGTCTGCGTGGGGAACAAGTGTCAGGATATTCAGCCTCCAGCTGGGAAGCCGAAAAACGCTACGCTGCAGATTGTTTGCTGAGATGGGAAAACTATGCGTCTTTGTGCAGAAAGCACAGATGATTGTCTGGCATGGAAATGTACACTCCGGGATTCTAGGACAAACGCAGCTTATGTTGGCTCATAAGTCCTATATGATGAGACCACCATGGCTTCTTCCCCTCCTCCTCACCCAGCTTATGGGGCACCAACCCTTGAGGCATATGGCTATGGTGGGGCATCACCTCGAGGAGCTCAAGTTGTCTATGCAGTGAATGGTCGGGCTTGTGCTGCATCCTACCAACACCCATATGCAGGACTTTATGAACAACAGCCTGCCAACCAAGTCATCATTCGGGAGCAGTGTCGAGACAGCGACGGTGATCTGGCCCTGGGCGTGCTGGCCGGAGCAGCCACCGGCATGGCCTTAGGGCCTCTGCTCTGGGTCCTCTAGAGTCCTTCAGATCTGGATGTGCGTAGCTCCTGATGCCCTGTGTGCAATAACATAATTTTCAGGGCACATATATTGGTGATGAATGTTTTTAATAATAGTTTTAATTGCTCTTTTGAAAGTGATGACATCATAGTTACAGCTAATCCATACATGTACCGTAGAGAAGGCGTCTGACTTACGTTTAACTAAAACATGGACTCTCTGGGGCACTGGCTCATCCCAGGAGTTTCTTTCTAGAACTATTGGAATACCTTATTTTGACATAGCTGTTTAGAAGGGTATTTTCTTTTCAGAGTTAAGTATAGTGCTTAAGGGATAATTTAGTGTTCTCTTAATATACGGTGATGTACGAGTGAGTGATGTGGCAAGGAGAACTGCAGCTTCTTTCTGTTTAACATTGAGCGTTGAAGCCTCGGATCAAAGCTGGCTACCTGTAGCTTCAGGAGCTGTGGGCTGGTAAGCAATCAGGAACATCCCTGAGGCAGGGGGGTGGTATCCCCAGGACATCTGGGGCCAGCAGGGCTGACTGCTTAGGATGATGGGGGAGGGCCAGGTCCCCTCTCCGGCCCCCCCTTAAAACGATGCTTCTTCATTTTATTCTTTGTTTATTCTTGGCAGTGATCCTTGGAAAATATCCCACATTAGGAACTGACTTGGGCCTCAAAGTTTTATCCTTTAAAACTTGAAGAAGGCAAAACAGTTTCAAGCATGTGGAGGTAGATTTGCTTTATTCAGAGATGATCTTACGTTTCTTTCTGTCTGCTTTGAGTATTTTTATTGCCACATTAGCCTACTTATAGCTTATTTTTCTACTTGTTGAGCAAGTGATATTAAAAGAATGGTGAGGAAAATGGAATGAGAGCCATAGTTACTGTGTCAGGCTTCCAGGGATTGCACGATGCAGAGGATGCTGTTTTCCTCTCTTCTGTCCTTCTCAAGACCTGTTAAAGAGTCGGTGTCCTGTTTTTTGCAGGCCTGGGGCACTGTGACTCTCCCCGAAGCCCTGGAGTTTGGGGAGACCTGGTGGTGGCATAGTAGTGCCTCTTGGGACCATGGCTGTGGGGGAGACTCAGATTATAGATGGGAAACAATGCCTAAAAACATGAGTGACCTTCTGTCAAGATATTACTCAACTTGACCAGAATACTGGCTTTGTTTTTATTCCTGATATAAAAGTTTAAACCATGTAATTTTGAGTCCCAGCTATGTGTGAAACTCTGGAAAACCCATAATCCTGCACTTCTGTTATTTCTTTATGTGAATTTTTAAAGCCTTGAATTAGTCCAGTCTTCTGCTTTAAGAAATGCACTTCCACCAAGGCAGCTTAGCACAGTAACAACTCCTGCCCTGGCACTCCAAAATACACTCCCTAGTAGCACAAAACTCTGTTTTTACTTTCTGTGACCAGTGACATACATAACTTGTTTCATAGGTCAACTGACTCCATCTCTGAGCAGAGGCTTACACAGATCTCCACGTGAAACCATCTGCCAAATGACCTTTATGGTGACCACAGTCAGCTCTGTTTTCCTGGGCAGTTCTGCTGAACTTACTGACACTATAGAGTCTGTTTCTAGTTGAAAGGAGGTGCACTTGACTATCATCCCTTTGGATATTTGAGATGGTGGAAAATTGCCAGATCTGATGTGTGACAATGTTGGTTTTGATGGTGAAAAAAATGTTGCTTTTATGACTTTATATACTGTGTAGTAAGAATTGCTTTGTGTATATGATAGTCATTATTAGAGCTGTATGCTTTACTAACAGCATATTAAACAGTTCTTAATGTGGCATCAGGGTATTAATTTTGAACTTGGCGTTACTGGAACCACAGAGTACTGAGTTATGTCACTGAAATGCCTGGGAAGCAGAGTCCCCCTCTGATGGAAGGGGGAGGTGTGAACTGAAGCTTGGGAACATGTGTGTGCACTCTGTTCGTCAGCCCTATTGGGCAGGCATAGTTGAACCTGAAAATTCAGTGTTGCCAGTGATTTGATGCTGATAGGAAATGCAAAATAGGTATAAAGATGGGTTGAGAGATTTCATTTCCTTAGTCCAATTTCTATAGATACCAGCTTTGTGATCACCTCAATTTAGGTAATCCTAAATCAAGAAGTTAGATGAGGTAGAAAAAACTTGTTCAGGGGTGAGTAAGCATTTCACTTTCATGTGTGGAAGAAGTTGGCCACTGATATTGGACATGCCAACCTGATTGTTTTGTGTGTGTGTGGTTGGTTTGTTTTTTTTTGTTTTTGTTTGTTTGTTTTTTTTAGTTACTGGAGTGAACTTCAGGGTCTTAGATTGTAAAGAGAAAGGAAAGACCAGTGGCTGTGTCTCAGATTATCATTTTGAAACAGGCCAGAGCAGGACCCAAGACCTGGATCGTAAGGAGAAGTTCCTACAGTTGAGACAAATGGCCCAGTTATGATATTGTTTCATTTTTCTTTCTCCTTCCCAAGTTTATGAGGACACAAGCATGAAATGCAGTTCCATTCCTTCCCCCCATAGAATTGATTTTCTGATTGCTTCCCTCTCGTATTCTCTTGTGTCCACAGAACCTATTTTTCCCTGTATATACAAATGTTACATTTATAAGTGAAAATGTTAATACATTAACATTAACATAATTAACCTAAAAAAAAAGAAATACAGCACAATGAGATTAGGAAAAAGATACATGAACAAAATGAACTCGTTACAAAAGAGATTTAAAAACCATTAAAAAACCAAACAAATTCTGAAGCTGAAGAATTCAATGAATGAGATGAAGAATACAGTAGATAGCCTCTGAGATAGAGTAAGAGCAAATGGAAGATAGAATAAGTGGCTTGGAAGAAGAAATTGTGAAATAACACAGAAGAGAAAGAAGAGAAAAGAATAAGAATGAGGGGTTCCTGGGTGACTCAGTCGGTTAATTGTCCGACTTTTGATTTTGGCTCAGGTCATGATCTCATGGTTCATGAGACTGAGCTCCTTATCAGGCTCTGCACTGACAGTGCAGGGGCTGATTGGGATTCTCTTTCTCTCCCTCCTTCTCTGCCTCTTCCCTGCTCATGCTCGCTCTCTCTCTCTCTCTCAAAATAAATAAGTAAACTTTAAAAAAGAGAATAAGAATGAGGGAAAAAAACCTGTGTGATCAATGAGACTCAGTCAAAAAGGCACACATTTGAATAATTGAGACTCCATAAGGAGAAGAGAGGGAGAAGGGAGCAGAACATTTATTTAAAGAAATAATAGCTGAAAACTTCCCAAGCCTGGGGAAAGAGTCAAATGCCTAAGTTCAAAAAACTGATAGGTCAAACACAGGCAGCAACCTCCTTGACCTCGGCAGCAGCAACTTCTTACTAGGCATGTCACCAAAGAAAAAGGGAAAAAAAGCAAACATGAACTATTGGGACTTCATCAAGATCAAAAGCTTCTACACAGTGAAAGAAACAATCAGCAAAACTAAAAGGCAGACTATGGAATGGGAGAAGATTTTTGCAAATGACATATATGATAAAGGGTGAGTATGCAAAATCTATAAAGAACTTACAAAAGTCAACACCCAAGAAAACAAACAACCAGTTAAGAAATGGGAAGAAGACATGAACAATTTCCATAGAAAATATCCAGATGGCCAACAGACACATGAATAGATGCTCAACATCACTCACCATCAAGGAAATACAAATCAAACTCACAGTAAGATATTGCCTCACACCTGTCAGAATGGCTAAAATTAGCAACATAAGAAACAATAGGTGTTGACAAGGATGAGGAGAAAGGGGAACGCTATTGCACTGATGGTGGGAATGGAAACGGGTGCAGCCACTCTGGAAAACAGTATGGATGTTCCTCAAAAGATTAAAAAGAGAACTACCCTATGACCCAGCAATTCCACTACTGAGAATTTATCCAAAGGATACAAAAATGCTGATTCGAAGGGGCACATGCACCCCAGTGTTTATAGCAGTGCTATCAACAACAGCCAAATTATGGAAAATGCCCAAATGTTCATTGTCTGATAAATGGATAAAGAAGACGTGGTGTGGTGTGGTGTGGTGTGGCGTGGCGTGGTGTGTGTGTGTGTGTGTGTGTGTGTTGTTCACTGATCATCAGAGTATTACTAGCTGTTTTTTTCTTTCTCCTTTGAACATATCATGCCACTCTCTTCCAGCCTGCAAATTTACTGCTAAAAAATTCAGCTATATAAGAATTCTCTTGCTTGTAACTAGTTGGTTTTCTCTTGCTGCTCTTCAGATTCTCTATTTATCTTTAATTTTTGCCATTTTAATGATGACGTGTCTTGGTGTGGACCTCCTTGGTTTCATTCTGCTTGGACACTGTGCTTTCTTGATCTGGATGTCTGTTTCCTTCTCCAGGTTAGTGAAGTATGTAGTTATTGTTTCTTCAAATAAGTATTCTGTCCTGTCCTTTCTCTCTTCTACTTCTGGGACTCCTATAATATGAGTATTAGTACACTGGTGTTGTCACAGAGGTCTTTTAATCTATCTTCATTTTAAAAATACTTTATCCTTTTTGCTGTTCAGTTTGAAGAACCCCCTTACTGTTTTCCAGAGTGGCTGCACTAGTTTGCATTCCCACCAACAGTACAAGATGGTTCCCCTTTTCCTCATCCTCCTTAACACCTGTTGTTTCGTGTGTTGCTAATTTTAGCCACTCTGACAAGTGTGAGGTGGTTTCTCATTGTAGTTTTGATTTGTATTTCCTTGGTGGTGAGTGATGTTGAGCATCTATTCATGTGTCTGTTGGCCATATGGATGTCTTCTTTGGAAAATGTCTGTTCATGTCTTCTGCCTGTTTCTTAACTGGGTTGTTTGTTTTTTTGGGGTGTTGAGTTTTGTAAGTTCTTTATAGATTTTGTATACTCATCCTTTATCATATACGTCATTTGCAAAAAATCTCCCATTCCATAGGGTGCCTTTTAGTTTTGTTGATTGTTTCCTTGGCTCTGCAGAAGTTTTTCATCTTGACAAAATTCCAATATTTAATGTTTTATTTTGTTCCCCTGGCCTCTGGTGACCAGAGGTGATGCTCTCTTGCCCTTTCTAGTCTTTGTTGCTTTGGTCTTTTTTCTTTTTTTTTAATCTTCTCTCAAAGAGCTCCCCTTAAAATTTCTTTCAGGCCTGGTTTAGTGTTCACAAACTCCCTTAGCTTTTGTTTGTCTGGGGAAACTCTTTACCTCTCCTTCTGTTCTGAGTGATAGCCTTGTTGGATAAAGAATTCTTGTTCGCATATTTTCCCCACGGAGAACATTGAATATTTCTTGCCAATCCTTTTGGTCTGTCAAGTTTCAGTGGACAGGTCTACTGCTGACATAATGTCTACTCTTGTAGGTTAAGGACATTTTCTCCCTAGCTGCTTTTAGAATTCTATCTTTGTATTTTGTAAGGTTTCCTGTGATATGTCTTGGTGTTGACCTATTTTTGTTGATTTTGAGGGGATTCCTCTGTACTTCTTGGACTTCAATGTCTTTTTCCTTCCCCAGATTAAGGAGGTTCAAATAAACCTTCTGCCTCTTTTCCCCGCTCTTCTTCTGGGACTCCTGTGCTATGGGTACTATTGCGCTTTATGTAATAGCTGAATTCTACCTTCACGATCTAATGGCTTTTGTTCCCTCTTCTTTTCAGCTTCATTATTTTCCATAAGTTTATCTTCTATCACCCATTATCTCCTCTGCTTCTTCAATCCTTGTTGTGACTATAACCAGTAAGTTTTGCATCTAAGTGATAGCTTTTTTTTTTTTTTTTTTCCTGCCTGGCTAGTTTTTAGGTCTTTTATCTCTACAGCCAGGGTTTCTTTGGTGTCTTCTATAACCTTTCTCAAGCCCAGCTAATATTCTTATGACTGTTGTTGTAAATTCTTGTTCAGATATATTGCTTATATCTGTTTTGGGCAAATCTCTGGCTGTGATTTCTTGTTGACCTTTCTTTTGGGGAGAATTTCTCTATCTTATCATTTTGGCTAAGTTTCTGTCTTTTGTGTGTTTTACAAGCTTGTTATATTTCCTGCATTTGAGAGTACTGCTATATTAAAAGGGGTCATACACTGCGCAGGGCCTGGCACTTCAGGAAGTATTTCTTGTATGCTGTGTGCATTGTGCTGTTGTCTTTTGGCTGTTCTATCCCACTGGTTAGTCCTCTGCAGAGCTCTTCCTGGCTTGCAGTAGGGAATATTTGGAACTTTAATTAGGTACGTTTTGATTTGTTTGTTAAAATAAGCCTGAGGGGGAAAGCCCGATTTCCCCCCGCCAAAAAATAAAAAAGATAAGGAAAAGGAATAAAAAAACCCTAAATAGACAATTAACAAATAAAAAAAGTACAAGCCTGATTCCAAAGAAAAAGAAAGGAAAAGAAAAGAGAAAGAGTAAAAAGAAGAATGATCAAAAAAAAGAGAAAAGGAAATGAACAAACAGAAAGCTATAAGCCTGGTTTCGGGGGGGAGAGGGGGAGAGGAAAAGAAGAAAAATTAAGCTTTGTCCTATTTCCACCAGAACTGCAGGTGATGCTTTGAAGCCTCTATGATAGTAGAACTG
This sequence comes from Crocuta crocuta, assembly GCF_008692635.1. Classification (NCBI taxonomy): domain Eukaryota; kingdom Metazoa; phylum Chordata; class Mammalia; order Carnivora; family Hyaenidae; genus Crocuta; species Crocuta crocuta. Next base: position 1,094,549 of record NW_027531912.1, read on the forward strand.
GCGCATGCAAGGTGCTCCCTGCGGGGATCTTCCGGAGAAGAAACGTGCTGGCTCAGAGTCAGACCTGCCCCAGTAAATATGCAGTTGCCAGGCACAGGGGTTTGGGATTTGGTGTCAGCGGGTCCTGCCTCCACCGAGGACGGCTCTGTTGCTCTCTGAAGTCCCACCATGTTGGTGGTAAGGGGAGAAATGGCTCTACCTACTCTCTCATCCCTGGACAGAGGATCCACACCCACAGAATAGCGAGGGCAATCAGTGGGCCCTGTGCCACGGATCTGGCATGGGGCTGGGATTCAAAACTTGAAATCCTAAAGGACCTGGGAACANCAAGAAAGATAATCCCATGCCTGTGCAGCGCACAGCATCTGTGGTGTAGCACAGCAAAAAGCAGCAAGCAGGTTACCTGCCGTCTGCATGTCCCTTTGTCCCCTGCTGATGAAATGCCTTTGGCTGGTATCTGCAGGGTCTTTGGTCCTTGGAGAGGCAGTATGCCCACTTCCAAAGGTACTCCAGGAAGGCGAGTGTTCTCTTCCAGTGCGACCCCGGGGACCCCTACGCCGTGCTGCCACTCCTCCCCTGGAGCGCGTGCCACAGTCCACCCCAGAGAAAGGGGCACACTTCCAAAAGCTCAGAATGTGAGCTCCAAACGCTGTTTGCAAAAACCCTGTAACACTCAGTACCTCTTGCTCCTCAGTCCGTGATCTGGAGAGGTTTTCCTCTTGGGCGAACCCGACGCTCACTCTCTCAGCCCCTCTCTCTTTCTCTTAACTTTTGTCTCTCTATGGAATGGGCTTCCTCCCCTCCACAACAGCGCTGCTTTTCTCTCCCCCAATTCAATTCCAGGTACCTCCACCTGCCGCGCTGTCTCCCTGCAATCGTGGAGATCCTTCTGCCAGTCTGTAGATGAATCTCCTGGGTATTCCAGGTGACCTGACGTCAATACTACTCTACTTGAGGGACAAGAGCAGCCCAGGGTCCTCATAGTGCTCCATCATCTTAACTTCTCCTCCTCTCCTCTTTCATTTCTGATTTCATTTATTTAGGTCTTCTCTTTTTTCTTGATGAGTACGGCTAAAGGTTCATCATTTTGTTTATCTTTTCAAAGAACCAGCTCTTGGTTTCATTCATTCATTGATTTTTTAACCTTTTCTTTCCTTTTTTTTCTTTTCCCATTTATTTCTGCTCAGCCCTTCATAATTTAATTATTTCCTTCCTTTACTAATTTTGAGCTTTCTTTATTCTTCTTTTCTAGTTCCTTTAGGTATATGGTTAGATTATTTATTTGAGAGAAGAAGCTGGAGGCATCACACTTGCTGTTTTCAAGCTATATTACAAAGCTATAGTAATTAAAACAGTATGGAAGGGGCTCCCGGGTGGCTCAGTCAGGTGGGCACCCAACTTCAGGTCAGGTCATGATCTCACAGTTTGTGGATTTGAGCCCCATGTCAGGCCCTGTGCTGACAGCTCAGAGCCTGGAGCTGCTTCAGATTCTGTGCTTCCCTATCTCTCTTCTCCTTCCCACCTTATGTTCTCCCTGTCTATCAAAAATAAATAAACATTAAAAAAAATAAAACAGTATGGTATTGGCATAAGAAAATGGAAAAAGTAGAGATCTCAGAAACAAACCCACACATATATATATGGTCAATTTATGACAAAGGAGCCAAGAATATGCAATGGAGGAAAGACAGTCTCTTTAAAAAATGGCATTGGGAAAACTGAACAGGTGCATGCAAACAAACGAAACCTGGGCCACGATCTGACACCATGAACATAAATTAACTCAAAATGGATTAAAGACTTGAATGTAAAGTAACATAGGGAAGCTCCTTGGCAATGCTTTTTTTAATGTGATACCAAAACCCAAAGCAATAAGAGCAAAACTAAACAAGTGGGGCTCTATGAAACTAAAAATCTTTTGCACAGCAAAGAAAACTATCAACAAAGTGAAAAGGCAACTTTCGGAGTGGGAGAAAATATTTGTGAATCATATGTCTGATAAGGGGCTTATATCAAAAATATATAAAGGACTCATGCAACTCAAGAGAAAAAAAGAAAAAACTCTGATTGAAAAATGGCAGAAGGGGTGTCTGGGTAGTTCAGTTGGCTAAGCATCTGACCCTTGATTTTGGCTCATGATCTCATGGTTTCTGAAATCAAGCCCCCCATAAGGCTCTGTGCTGACAGTGTGGAGCCTGCTAGGGATTCTCTCTCTCCCTCTCTCTTTCTGCCCCTCCCCTGCTCATATTCTCTCTCTCTCAAAATAAATAAACATAAAAAAACCAACAACAACCCATAGGTAGCCATGACAAATATCACAACGTTGTGCACCAGTGCCTGGTGCTGGGAAACATGGCTGGGTAGAGGGAGGTCCTTTGCAGCATTTGCACAGGCCAGTACATCAGACAACACATAATTAACAGGTGAACCTCAGCTTGAATACTTCTTCAGCTCTCAACATTTTATCTCCTGATTTGTTTAATGTTTATCATTAGAACAGTCTCTTACTGTATCCTTTCTCTTACCAGGAAGAGGCTATTTGCATGAGGCCATTTGCATGCATAGTTTACCATGGTTGTTATCATGTACATAGTTTGCATTTGTCTTATTTCATTCAATATTCTATCAAAAGCATTTTCCATGCATATAGTTTTCATTTTTAAGTTTTCATTATTTCCCTTAAAATGCCATTGGATACATAGCTCTCGCCTTCTTTTGAAGGTTTAGTTATTTTGGGAGTTAAAAAATTATATTAGTGGGATAAATGGGTCAAAGCATATAAATTTCCATCATTTCTTAACTATGTGCTACTACTAAGCTTGAGGCCTTTTGGTCCATAATAAATGATGCTTGTCTTTTTTTCTTTTCTAATATGGAAATAACTTTTTCAGCGGAAAGGATGAAAAACCCAGTGGAAAAATGACAATGAATATGAATGCTGTCTCTGGAAGAATTGGACAGCAACATGCAGAAGAATGAAACTAGATCATTTTCTCACACNGCTGTCTCAGAAAAAAAGAAATACACTTAGCCTGGGGCGCCTGGGTGGCTCAGTCGGTTGGTTAAGCGTCGGACTTCGGCTCAGGTCATGATCTAAAGGTTCGTGGGTTTGAGCCCCACGTCGGGCTATGTGCTGACAGCTAGCTTGGAGCCTGGAGCCTATTTCAGATTCTCTCTCTCTTTCTCTCTCTCTCTTTTACAAATAGTTTATTGTCGAGTTTGTTTCCACATAACACCCAGTGCTCATCCCAACAAGTGCCCTCCTCCATGCCCATCTCTCTCCCCCTCCACACCCATGAGTCCTCAGTTTGTTCTCAGCATTCAACGNAGGAGATGAGCATGGAGGAGGGCACTTGTAGGGATGAGCACTGGGTGTTATATGGAAACCAACTTGACAATAAACTATTGAAAAATAAATAAATAAATAAATAAAATTTGTAAATTCAAATAAGATATAAGCACGATCTGAAAAATTGATAACACTCTCTGAAAGTAAGGTCAAGGGGAAAAGCCACTTCCATTTCATCTTTGCAGACATGTTGATTGACCGGGTTTTAGGAGAATATAATTTGGCAATTGATGCCAAAATTTTAAATGTATATGTCTTCTGACCCAGCAGTGCTCCTTCTAAGACTAGATCTTGCAGACTCACTTACAAAAGTACACAAAGATAAATTATATTCACATGAGTACAGTTTTTAATAGTGAAAGCTAGAAAGATTTTCAATCTCCCCCCATGGGAGACCTGGTTGAATAGATTATGCAGCCTGTGTACTGGAGCACTACCACCGACGCGGGTCGGGGAAGGATGTTTACTGACTGAGGTTCATGCCCAAGTGTGCAGCTGGGTCGTAATGTGAGCATGGTTGATTCCATTTGTATTAACACTGGGAAGCATCTGTGATTCTTCGCTTGAAATCCTTTATACTATCTGAATTTTGTACAAAAGAACAGTTTTCTTTTGAAATGTAAATCGTTAACACATACATTTTTAAAATGCATTCAGAAGGACTCACTGGGAAAATTACTGATGAAGGGGCCATAGTACTTTCTTTCTCAACTAAAGTTGCCAGTAACCATGTTCTTTTTTCCCCGTGAGTTCTCTAGTGATCAAATGTTGATTTTAGGTATCAGAAAATTATAATTCTGCTGCTCTCACTGAATAAGTCACTAGGCTTCTCCATGCTGTGCTTGGAGCTGGGCAGAAAATCAAGTCTTTTCATTTATGCATGAGAAAAACTGAAGCAACAAGCTGCAACCTGCTACCTGAGGGCACTGAGGACAGTCAGGAGGATGCAGGCCATTGCTGGATCCAGGGAGCCTCCAGCCCTGGTCTCTGCTGCATTGAAAATAGGACTTGTACGCCAAACCTAACTCAACTTGCAGGCCAACCGTGTAGTTCTGACCACTGTCCACAGAGATTAGGTGCAAGTCCACAGAGGTTAGCTGCTTACATTGCTGTGCCTGCATCCTGAGATCTGCTACGAAACCTATGACTTCCAGAGCAGCACTGGCCAGTAGCACTTCCTGCCATGGTGGAATTGGGAATGTTCTGGATCTGTGTTCGTCATGCTGTCACAAGCAACATGTGCTTATTGGGCACTTGAAATGTGGCTAATGCAACCGAGGGACTGGATTTTTAATTTTGCTAACTTTTAACAAACACAAACTTAAATACCCACACATGGTTACTGGCTACTGTCTGGGGCAGGTGAAGCTCTAGTAGAGGAATATTTGATGCAGTCTGCTTTGAGAATTCTGACAAATCTGAGCATGCCATGTGGGATTGTGGCTAGCTGGACCAAGTTAACCACTTCTCAGGGAATTTTGTTGCAACACAAGAAGGAAGAACAGAAAACAAAGGTATAGGAGAAACAGAAAAGAGGAATGAGAAGGTGCCTGTTTTTCAAGGGTGGCAAATGACGGGGACTGCAGGGTTTGCAGCTGTATCTGAGTGGTCATGGTCAGCGCCCCGGGTCCCGAGGAATCAGGTGTGCAGCCACCAAGAAGGATCTTTGCTTGCCTCTCAGCCTAACCATCAGTACCTATAAGAACCGGAGCCATGTCTCTTTGCAACTGTTCAGCCTAACCAACACTCTCTGGCATCTAGATAAATAATCAAAAATGTTATTGGATAGTTTGGCAAAAAGGGTCATCACTTCCTCAGGGACGGCTTATAAATCTGCATGTGCATGCAATGAATTTTCACAAAACGGAGTGTAAGCTAATTTCTCTCTAACCCAGTCTAGTGTAGAGTGCAGATGATGTTTGTAATAATAATGATAGGGGACAGTGAAGGAATGACCCACTTTTCCAGAGAGCTCTTCTTTCTCTCTTGGGTTCCTGTACCATCATTTGTTTCATTTGGTAACTTTCAAATACAGTCATAAAAGAGATATATGGATAGACATTTTCTACTCCATGGGTAGATAGATATTCTTCTATATTGTCTAATGTAAAATGTAAAAATAATATTTTTAAATGTTAAGTTTTTTACCCTTGTGAAATTTATATTTGTTAATGGTGGAAAAGAGAACTGCCAAATTATTTTTTTGAATTTGTAATAAGTTCTCTAAATATTGATCTTCCTTTTCTCCCCACACATTTAAGCCATTTCAACATTTACCATATTCCCAAATGTACCTGGGTTTTTTTCTTTATTTTTTAAATATAACTCATTGTCAAGTTAGCTAACATACAGTGTACACAGTGTGCTACACACCCAGTGCTCATCCCAACAAGTGCCCTCTTCAATGTCCGTCACCCATTTTCCCCTCTTCCCTGGCACCGCCATCAACTCTCAGTTTGTTCTCTGTATTTTATGGTTTGACTCCCTCTCTGTTTGAAACTACTTTTTCCCCTTTCCTTCCCCCACCGTCTTCTGTTAAGTTTTTCAAATTCCACATATGAGTGAAACCAAATGATATCTGTCTTCCTCTGACTGACGTATTTCACTTAGCATAATACCCTCCAGTTCCATCCATGTTGTCGCACCCTCAAATCAAGCATTTTTCAGACATGAAATTCTCTAGACATCTAAACTTGTCTTCCCAGGACAAGAAAGACAAACACAGTTTAACGATAATCACGTACGGGAAGACAGACGCTAGTGAGAACTGTGCACACAATTGGTGTTAATTCTAAATTTCATGAAGTCTGATTATATTAGTGCAATCAAAATCCCTCTCAACTCAAATAGCTCTTAGTAAGGTCTCCACCAATCACCAAACCATCTGAGAAGCAGGAAAATCCAGTCGCTTAGAGAACACTTCTTAGGTATTTTATTCTGTGGCTGACATGAGTTGGTGAGTGTGTAAGGCACGTTAATTTGATGGAATGAATGTGAGTATGTGATTAAGACCACCTATGCAAACAAACACATAAACAAACAAATGCCTCCTGAACAAATTTTCTCACCCAGGCTGCATTTCTGTATTCAAGGTTGGAATGGGCTCTATTCAGCCTCAGCAGGAAGGAAGTTGCCAAATACCTGTCCCAAGTTCAGGGAGGAACACATGAGATGCTCTCATTTTCCAAACGGCAGCCCTGGGAATAGTGCATAGATAGGGGGCACATTTTTTTGGCAAGTCATTATTCCAGGAAACAGTCTCACAGCTTCTGAATGGAAAAGCGGATAGTGGAAATAAATGAGACTGTATCATGTTTCAAAGGCCCCTTTCCTCGTCCTTCTTGACAACCCACTTAGTGTCCTTTTAGGCTTTCAACTCTGCGCACTAAAGTAGGGCATAGTCACAAAAGAATCCCGGGCAAGAGCACCCCCACCACCTGAGATTTGATCTTCTCTCCTGAAATATGAGAGGCCAAGGGAGTATGGGGAGATGGTTAATTAAGTGCACACACTTAATTCTCACCCTCTATATCTCCAAATTGCACAGAACAAGTCTGCCTTTCATGGTTCTTCTAAGGGCAATGTTTTATTCAGCTGCATTTAACAATCACATAAGCACTGTCCCAGAGGACGACCACCCTTCACACTCAGACCACTCCCCCCCAGCTCCAGAGAAAATAAAAATGGAATTTAAGAATATATCCAGAGAGTAGATTCCTAGTGACTGGTTTGTTAAAAGGTAGACATTGTGAAATAATTCTTGAGAAGAGTTACCCCAAAATATATTCCCACTGCCAGTATAGGAAAGCACCAATTCACATGTTATGAGGTCTCTGTGGCTCCCTATCAATGGGCTGACCAGGAGTATACATAAAGTTAACTCTCACTAGTAGTTAACTTAGCACACAACTAACTGAGCTCAGTAAACACAGCTCAGCCCAGCTGTCATTTCCTCTAGGAGGCGCTTCCTGACCCATCGCTCTCCTTCGTCACTTCTCATGGGACTGAGACACCCATCCAGGCTCCCCTGCACTGTTCACTGTACTTTTCATACCAATTGGGAAAGTGCTTCCTTGTCTTTTGTCTCCCCTCTCCCTCTATCCCGTGGACACTACACAGGTTTCACAGTATCTCCCCCAAGTTGATTTCCCTTTGCACACTGGTCATATCTGGGGAAAACAGAAATATGACTGAGTCTTCTCTTCTAAGCTATGATGTCTTGATCATGGAAATTTCCCCTCCCCTCTAGAACAGACCTAAAGTGAGAAATAAGCCCACCAAAATATTCAAAGTAATTATTTCTGGTGTTTTTTCAACACCACCAAGTAATTCTCCAAATCTCAGTGGGACACTGACTGGGTTTCCCACAAATTTAACTCAATTCTGACGTCTACCTGGAGATAGTGTCAGATCCCACAGGAATGACCCCACTTCAGATGCCAACTGCAAGTCCACATTGTTTGTTACCTGTGCTGGCTGGCTGGCTATAAAGTGGAGGTTCCCACAACCCCCTCCTTGGGTTTCACTAATTTGGTAGAGTAGCTCACAAAACTCAGGAATAACAATTTACTGAGTAGTTTACGGATTTATTACAAAGTATATGAATGAACAGACAAATGAAAAGATACATAGAGTCTAGAATAATCCCAAACGCAGGACTTTCTGCTCCTGTGGAGTTTAGGGCGTGTCACCACCGTGGATGCATGCTGGCCCACCAACCTGGAAGCTGTCCAAACTGGTAGCTCAGGGGGTTTTTTGGAGATTCATTGGATAGGCATGGTTGATTTAATTACTGGCCTTTGATGACTGGATTTAATAATCTCCAGGTACCACCCCACTTCACTGAAGGTGAGAGGTGGGGCTAAGTGTTCTAACCATTTGATCATATGGTTGGTTTCCCTGGCAACCAGCTTCCAAATTGGTTACTTAGAGGATTTCCAAAAGTCACTTCATTAACATAAACTCAAGTATGGTAAAAGGCCTTATTATGAATAACATGACACCCATTTCACTTTTATGGCTCTGAAGAAATTTCTGGAATTGAGGACTAAACGTCAGATATTATTACAAAAGATGTTCCCATTGCTCTTATTGCTTAGGAAATTCCAAATGTTTTAGGAGCTGGAAGCCAGAAACTGGTAGATGAAGTCCAAAATATGTATTTACTATAAGTCACAATATCACAGTTGGTATTTTTTTAATTTTTTAAAATGTTTTACTTATTTCTAGGAGAGAGAGAGACAGCGTGAGCAGGGGAGGGTCAGAGAGAGAGGGAGTCACAGACTCTGAAACAGGCTCCAGGCTCTGAGCTGGCAGTCAGCACAGAGTCCGACGCGAGGCTCGAACCCACGAACCGCGAGATCATGATCTAAGCGAAAGTCGGACGCTTAACAGACTAAGCCACCCAGGCGCCCCCACAGCTGATATTTTTTATGTTGCTATAAAAGGATCCACTGTACACATGACAATGCAAATCTGAAACATTTCCTAATAGCTGTAGAACTGCTGATCCCACATTCTCATGGGGCCCCTGACCTATTTAAGGTATGTTGGGGTGGAGGAAGTTCAACTTTAGTCTTTTAGGCATGGCTTTTTTTCTTTTTTTAACCAGAATTCCTAGATTTGAAACACATCTCTGCTATTTTTTAGGTGTGTGTCCTTGCTTAACTTCTCCATCTAACTTTTCTTAAATCTATGAAATAGGGATAAAAATAGTACTTAACCTTAGGGAGTAATACATGAATTAATACATTTAACATACTTTGAATAGTACCTACTACATAAGAAGGGTGATGAACCCTCATTACTCTTTGCAGGTAAAAGTCTTGATATCTTTGTATGTACTATTGGAAGGCATCCAGTTAATTTGCTTCTGACTAAATTTCATTACATTCAGTGACATCTTAAAAAGTGGCCATTCTCTTTTGCAGGAGTTACTAACTGTATTTATGAACTCAGAGGAGAAAATACTTTTATTGTTACACATTCCAATTCAGAATGGAAAATATACAGCAAGAGCCTTGGTCTTTGCCAAACCCCCAAGGAAAGCATCCTGAGTTCTTTCTGTTTGTGTGAGTATTCGGTAGAAGAGCATTTGCCCTGTCTTCCAAATGAGGCTCTGCTTGAGTGCAGGCATGGCTATACTTTACAGCTCTTTATCACAGTTTTCCTTTCTTATTAAATTTAATAAATATTTACCGACCCAAAACTCTGCTAAATCCATGCGGGAACACAGAAATTTTTAAAACTGAGGTCCTGGAGTGCTGATGCCTAGAGGCACATGGACCCCAATGTTCATAGCAGCACTCTCAACAATAGCCAAACCATGGAAAGAGCCTAAGTGTCCATCAACGGACGAATGGATCAAGAAGATGTGGTTTATCTATACGATGGAATACTACATGGCAATGAGAAAGAATGAAATCTGGCCACGTGTAGCAACGTGGATGGAACTTGAGGGTGTTATGCTGAGTAAAATAAGTCAGGCAGAGAAGGACGGATACCATATATTTTCAATTACAAGTGGAACAGGAGAAACTTAACAGAGGACCATGGGGGAGGAGAAGGGGAAAAAATAGTTGGGAAGAGGGAGGGAGGCAAACCATGAGAGATTCCTTAATACTGAGAACAGACTGAGGGCTGATGGTGTGAGGGGGAGGGGAAGGGGGGATGGGCATGGAGGAGGCACTTGTTGGGATGAGCACTGGGTGCTATATGGAAACCAACTTGACAATAAACTATAAAAACAAAAACAAAAATTGGGGTCTGGCTACTTTAAGTTAAGCGAGATAATGTGTAAATTCTTATTTCTGATATTTGAAGAAGTGCTCAGGGCTGAAGAGGTCATGGCAGTCAGCCTGTTAACCTAGTCAGTCATCAATCCTTAAACAGAAAGACAGACAGACAGATCTCTATTTTTCTTTTAATGTTTTATTTATTTTTGAGAGACAGTGAGAGAGAGAGCACGTGCACAAGCGGGGGAGGGGCTGAGAGCAGGATCCAGGCTGTCAGCACAGAGCCTGTCGCGGGGCTGGAACTCACAGGAACCATGAGGTCGTGACCTGAGCTGAAGTCAGACACTCAAACGACTGAGCACCGAGGCACCCCAGGACAGACAGACCTCTTGGAGAAGTCTTCCTCAAGGCAAGGCTGCAGGGCTGTAGGTCTGCTTGAAATCTGTGGCATCCCACTGAAACCACTTTTCAAATGCACTTTGTGTTTTTGTTTGGACACTCTTTGCAGTTCTTAAAACATCTGAAATTGATGTGAATGCTGGTATGGCCTAACAAACACTTATCTTTCTCATATTTTCTTAAGGATTTATGTCCCCTGGACTAACTTGTATATTCTAAGAGAAATGTGTCATAAAATAAAACAATTATCACTTACCAGATAATTTATTCATATATTGACCTTCTGTTTGTTTTGAGCTTTGGGCCTTAGTTCTTAGGAGCTTTTTATATCTCAGAAAATTAGCCTTTTGTTTGATCTCAGTTGCAATTTTTTTTCATGTTTGTCATTAATTTTCTGACTGTGCTTACAGTGATTTTTGTGAGGTTGAAAAATTTTTAAGCATTAAAATTTATCTACATTTCTTTTGGGCTTCTGATTTGTCTTTCCATATTTAGCGAGGACTGCTGCCGTCCAAGATTATAAAGAAAATTTCCCATAATTTCTTCTAATACTTTATGATGTTTTATATATATGATATTTTATATATATGTGTTAATGTTTATTGTGGGAGCCCGACAGTGACCACAAGAAAGCGTGGTTAAGGACGCGGGGATGTGCCTGCACACGGGGCTCCCTGCCTGGGCAAAGCATGCCTGCAAACAGGATGCTCTGCCAGGAGGCCTGCACACAATATCCAAGTTTAATGGTCCGCTCGCAAACGAGGGAACATGCCCTCCTTAGAAGTAAGGAGGAGGCTGGAATTGTGGGCAGGCCTCTTAGTAAACATGTTGTGGTCGCTTCCTCCCTTTGCTCCCCCCTGTCCTTGAAATGTGTTTGGCTACTTGCCCTTAATTGGTAAAGGAATGCATCTTGTAGATTTCAGTTTGTATCCAGTTACCGGGTATAAAATAAACCGCAAGAGGGGCTTGCGTAGAATTGTTCCTCCGGCCGGAGTTGTGTCTGTGTCTGTCTTTTGTGTGTGTCTTGTCCTTTGTGTCATTTCGTCCGCAACATTTATTTATTTTGAGAGAGTGTGAGCATGAGTCAGGGGAGGGGCAGAGAGAGAGGGAAAGACAGAATCCTAAGCAGGCTCTGCGCTAATCAATCTGGGGCTTGATCTCATGAACTGTGAGCCGAAATCAAGAGTCAGACACTTAACTGGCTGAGCCACCCAGGCATCCTTAATATTTTATATTTAAATTTGATACATTTAGAATTTGCACTGCTCTAAGGTATGATGTATGGCTCAAACTTTTTCCCTAAATGACTACTTATCTCCATAACCTATAATGAATAAACCATTTTTCTGCCCACTGACTTAAAATATAACTCCTAACCAAGACTAGGACTATCTAGAATTCTGTTTTATTCTGGGAATAATCCATGAAAAAATAAGAAATCTCTTTTTCTATGTGTGTGACAAAAAAATGTAGATTCACTCTTGCTTTGAATAATCATTCATGTGGTAGCCCCATGATAAAAGTAACTTTATTTTCCTGAATTTACAGACTAGGAAACTCACTGAACCAGAGAAAAACTGAAAACTTGCTCAAGATCATAGCACTAGCAAGTGACTGAATCCAAGCTATTAACCTCTGCAATACAGGCCAACTTAGTTTAAAGAAATATCAAATGATGCTGCGTTCATGGTTATTCATGGCTTCTGTAAAGTGGGGATAACAAACTTACCTGTGTGCATGGATTACTCTGGAGATTAATCACTCAGGCCATGTGCATACCAAGCACTCAGTCAGTGCTCGCTATTTACATTCATTTAATGATTTAAGGCTTCCCTAGCTCAAAGACCTAAATCTAGGTATGAATTTCAAACTAACAGCTATCTTCTCTGAGTCTCCTTTGCATCTGCTCAGTGGCAACACTTACTTATAAATATTGTTTTACAGATTAAATGAGATAAAATATGGAAAGGGCCCCACCCAAAATTCTCCTGTATGCTCTGCCTTGCAAGCCTATAGGCTTTTCTACATTGTTGATATCTTCCTCAGATAGTCATAAGGGTACTGTTCTTTTCACTTTCAGCAGAAAAACTTTTCATTCAGTCTTGAATGGACCGCTAAGAACTGTAAACAGTTTAGCCTTAGACTTAGTTAATAAAAAAAAATCTTCCCTAAATCTGTCTACTGTACCCCGTAGTCATAGTTTCTGGCAGGAAATAGAGCTGAGTGGGTGCTGGCCTCAGAACAGACCAGAGACCAATACTCTAATTGGCACTGATTTCCCTTCCCTAAGGAGGGAAATATGCCTCTTCCTTCTGCCATAGGCCACCTCTCTTCCAAGACACTACTGCTTTTCCCCTTCTGGTCTCTGGAGCCAAATGAATTGGCTGGTGAGGTCTGTTCACACTCTAAATGACACCTCAACTCTCCTTTTCTACCAGCAGCCTTGGGTCCTCCTTCCTGCCTCTTTCCATAAAGGTCAGCTCCAAATTTCGCCTCAGAGTTTGGACTCCAGGTGATGCTGGCCTCCTGTTACCCATTAAGCTGGAAAATCCCTAGGTTTCTCTGCAATTCCTGGTTTCTGCTGGTTCACTTTCTTGTGCAGAGATCTTACGACATTTGGCAAATTAAGTCCAATGCCAACAAGCATGAAGGCAAGTTTCACTTCCTTTTACCAACACTCAAAGTGTAAATGACTTGTCTCAGATCCAATACTGAAGACAGGGATCCAGACATGATTACGGTCTAACATTTATCAAGCATAAGCTCCTGAACTAAATCTTTATATTCTCTCTTTTACTGAATTCTCACAGTAACTGTGTGAGGCCTGTAGGCCTGGCTGGGCAGGTGGCGGTGAGGGCCTCAATGGTCCATGCTCATCACAAATACAGGATACTTTCCAATAGCCTTGGGAGGGCACTATGTTGGGGAAGAATGTCTGGGAATCCACCTGGATGAACTAGACATTGTTAGAAAGATTACATGGGAAGAGAGGTTCATAGAGCAGGATCAGAGTTTAGGAGCATCAAGTATAAATTTGCTCTTGTGTTTCTGTCCACCTGGGGGTGTCTGGTTTAAGATCTATCTCAATGAAGGACTGTTTGTTTTGTCTGGGTGGCTCATTTTTCTGTCTGTCCAGCTGGAGATCTGTCTGGCTACAATCCATCTCGCTGAGGGTCTGTGGTTGTGTCTAGCCAGGGGTCTTCCTAAGGGTCTTGTAAAGCTGAGAATCAGTCTGTCTGGAGTTCATTTTTTCCAGCTATCTACTTGAAGATTTATCAGCCGATCTGGCTACAGATTGATCTGTCAATCTGGGGTCAGTCCATCTGTCTGTGAGGCTAGGTGTCTGTCTCATTAGCTATAGATTTATGCCAAAGTAGCAGTCTGTGTGCATCTGCTGTCCAGCTCAATGGCTGGGGTTTGTCTGGCTAGGGAACTAGGTGAACAGCTCAGAATCAATCTGGTTTGGGGTCTTTCTGTCTGACTAGGGTCTGTCTGGTTGGAAGGGTCTATCTAGGTAGGCTCTGACTTGTTGGGGGTACATTCATCTCTCCAGATGGGGTCCACCTGTTCATCTGATTTGGGTTCTGTCTGTCCAGCTTGGGATTTGGCTGGCCAGTTGGCCTGGGGGTCCATTTATCTCTGACTGGGCATACTGTCTCACAGTCTGACTGGGGCCATCTGTCATGTGTCTGACTAGAAATTCATCCATCCAGTGGGGCCCTATTGATCTTGGAGATTGGAGGTCTCCAGGACCTGCTGATTTGCAATGTACACCAGGTGGTAGATGGTCTGGACAGTAGGCCATCTGTTTGGCTTAAGATGCTTATTTAGCTGAGGCTCCATCTACTTTTCTGGTCTGTTGACTGCTTGGGGATCTACCTGGCAGTCTTCCCAGATGATGGTACATCAATTTGCTAAAATGTGGGCTTTGTGAGGTCTCAGATACACAATAACCTTACACCTCAAAGAACTGGAAAAAGAACAGCAAATAAAATCCAAAACCAGTAGAAGACAGGAAATAATAAAGATTAGAGCAGAAATCAATGCTATTGAAGCCAAAAAATAGTAGAACAGATAAATGAAGCCAGAAGCTGGTTCTTTTAAAGAATCAACAAAATTGACAAACCACTAGCCAGTTTGATTAAAAAGAAAAAAGAAAGGACCCAAATAAAACCAAGAATGAAAATATGAGCGATCACAACCAACACAGCAGAAATAAAAACAATAATAAGAGAATTTTATGAGCAATTATATGCCAATAAAATGGGCAACCTGGAAGAAATCAACAAATTCTTAGAAACATGTAGACTACCAAAACTGAAACAGGAAGAAACAGAAAATTGGAACAGACCCATAACCAGTAAAGAAATTGAATTAGTAATCAAAAATCTCCCAAAAAATAAGAGTCCAGGGCCAGATGGCTTTCCAGGAGAATTCTACCAAACATTTAAGGAAGAGCTAATACCTATTCTCTTGAAGCTATTCCAAAAAATAGAAATGGAAGGAAAACTTACAAACTCTATGAAGCCAGCATAACCGTGATTCCAAAACCAAAGACCCCACCAAAAAAGAGAACTATAGACCAATCTCCCTGATGAACATGGATGCAATAATCCTCAACAAGATATGAGCCAACTGTATCCAACAATACATCAAAAAAAATTATTCACCATGACCAAGTGGGATTTATACCTGGGATGCAGGGCTGGTTCAATATCCACAAAACAAGCAATGTGATTCATCACATCAATAAAAGAAAGGACAAGAACCACATGATCCTCTCAATAGATGCAGAGAAAGCATTTGACAAATTACAGCATCTTTCTTGATAAAAATCCTCAAGAAAGTAGGGATGGAAGGATCATAAGTTGAGATCATAAAAGCCATATATGAAAGACCCAACACTAATATCTCAATGGGGGGAAAGCCAAGAGCTTTCGCAGTAAGTTCAGGACCAAGACAGGATGTCCACTCTCACCACTGTTATTCAACATAGTATTGGAAGTCTTAGCCTCAGCAATCAGACAACACAAAGAAATAAAAGACATCCAAAACGGCCAGGAGGAGGTCAAACTTTCACTCTTTGCAGATGACATGATACTCTATATGGAAAACCCAAAAGATTCCACCAAAAAAAATGCTAGAACTGATCTAGGAATTCAGCAAAGTGGCAGGATATAAAATCAATGCACAGACATTGGTTGCATTCCTATACACCAACAATGAAGCAACAGAAAGAGAAATCAAGGAATTGATTCCATTTACAATTGCACCAAAAACCATTAAATACATAGGAATAAACATAACCAAAGAGGTGAAAAATCTATACACTGAAAACTACACAAAGCTGATGAAGGAAATTGAAGACACAAGAAAATGGAAAAATATTCCATGCTCCTGGATAGAAAGAACAAATATCGTTAAAATGTCAATACTACCCAAAGCAATCTACATATTCAACGCAATCCCTATCAAAATAATACCAGCATTCTTCACAGAGCTAGAACAAACAATCCTAAAATTTGTATGGAACCAGAAAAGACTCCAAATAGCCAAAGTGATCTTGAAAAAGAAAACCAAAGCAGGAGGCGTCACACCCCCAGACTTCAAGCTGTATTACAAAGCTGTAATCATAAAGACAGTATGGTACTGGCACAAAAACAGATGATCAGATCAATGGAATCAATGATTCCAATCAATGATCAGATCATTTCTAGAGAACCCAGAAATGGACCCACAGATGTATGGCCAACTAATCTTTGACAAAGCAGGAAAGAATATCCAATGGAATAAAGACAGTCTCTTCAGCAAGTGGTGCTGGGAAAACTGGACTGCGACATGCAGGAAAATGAACCTGGATCACTTCCTTACACCACACACAAAAACCAACTCAAAATGGATGAAAGACCTAAATGTAAGACAGGAAGCCATCAAAATCCTAGAGGAGAAAGCAGATAAGAACCTCTTTGACCTTGGCCACAGAAACTTCTTATTCAACACATCTCCAGAGGCAAGGGAAACAAAAACAAAAATGAACTTTTGGGACCTCTTCAAAATAAAAAGCTTCTGCACAGCAAAAGAAACAATCAGCGGGCGCCCGGGTGGCTTAGTCGGTTAAGCATCCGACTTTCACTTAGGTCATGATCTCGCAGTTCGTGGGTTCGAGCCCCGCGTTGGGCTCTGTGCTGACTGCCAGCTCAGAGCCTGGAGCCTGTTTCAGTCTGTGACTCCCTCTCTCTCTCTGACCCTCCCCTGCTCACGCTGTCTCTCTCTCTCCCAGAAATTAAAAAAAAGAAAAGAAAAGAAACAATCAGCAAAAACTAAAAGGCAACCGACAGAATGGGAGAAGATATTTGCAAATGACATGTCAAATAAAGGGTTGGTATCCAAAATCTATAAAGAACTTACCCAACTCAACAGTCAAAAAAATAATAATCCAGTGAAAAAATGGGCAAAAGACATGAACAGAAACTTCTCCAAAGAAGACATCAGATGGCCAACAGACACATGAAATGATGCTGAACATCACTCATCATCAGGGAAATACAAATCAAAACCACAATGAGATACCACCTCACACCTGTCAGAATGGCTAAAATCAACAACTCAGGCAACAACAGATGCTGGCGAGGAGAAAGAGGATCTCTTTTGCACTGCTGGTGAGAATGCAAACTGGTACAGCCACTCTGGAAAACAGTATGGAGTTTCCTCAAAAAATTAAAAATAGAACCACCCTACGACCCAGCAATTGCACTACTAGGTATTCATCCAAGGGATACAGGTGTGCTGTTTCAAAGGGACACATGCACCTCAATGTTTATAGCAGGACTATCAACAATAGCCAAAGTATGGAAAGAGCCCAAAAGTCCATTGATGGGTGATTGGATAAAGAAGATGTGGTGTGCACGCGCGCGCGCGCACACACACACACACACACACACACACAACCGAGTGTTACTCAGCAATCAAAAAGAATGAAATCTTACCATTTGCAACTACATGGATGGAACCAGAGAGTGTCATGCTGAGCAAAATTAGTCAAAGAAAGGTAAATATCATATGACTTCACTCATATGAAGACTTTAAGACACAAAACAGATGAACATAAGAGAAGCAAAAATAATATAAAAACAGGGATGGATGTGGGGGGGAGGGGGGGATGGGCATGGAGGAGGACACTTGAGGGGATGAGCACTGAGTGTTATGTGGAAACTAATTTGACAATAAACTATTTGTAAAAAAAAAAAATAAAAATAAAGTGAAGATTATCTAAAAAAATAAATATTTTTTCTTCTAAAAGTTTAATAGCTTTAGCTTTTAAATTTAGGTCTATAACTCATTTTATGTAAAATCATATGGTTTTTCTTCTTGTTTTTGTATGGATTTGTTTCCAATTGTGGAACCAATCTTATATTCCTGGAATAAATTTCCAATTGGTCATAAAAAAAAAAACAGGGAGGACAAAAATATAAGAGACTCTTAAATATGGAGACAAACAGAGGGTTACTAAAGGGGTTGTGGGAGGGGGATGGGCTAAATGGGCGAAGGGCATTAAGGAATCTACTCTTGAAATCATTGTTGCACTATATGCTAACTTGGATGTAAATTTTTAAAAAATTAATAAACATTTTTTAAAAATAAAATGTGGGCTTTGTGGAACTGATAAGTTGATGGGGACTAGCCACCTGTCTAGAAGTCCATCTACCTGCCTAGTTGGAAGGCTGTCTGGCTAGTTGGGGTGTCTGTGCAATCAAGGCTCTGGCTGGCTGGCTAGGAGTCCATCTGGCTACTTGGAAGTCTGTTTGACTAGGTCTGTCAGTCTGTCTGCTCACCTGGAGGGGGATCTGTCTAGCTGAGAGGATGTCTGTGTGTCTGTTCAGCTAGAGATTTGTTTCTGTCTGGGAGTCTGTCCACCTAGGAGTCCATCGGGCTGGTATTTGGCTGGTTGCCTGTCTGGGAGAGGGGTCTTTTGGATGGTTTCTCTTGCTGGCAGTGATCCGTTAGTTGATCTATTTCTCTGACTGGAGGTCCATCCATCTGGCTGCGGACTGTCTCTCTGAAAGTCTGGGTGTCTCGGTGTGTGGCTATGTACTGGTCCTGATTGGGGGCCCATCTATCCGTGTACCCGTCTGGGGACCTTTTTAGGTCTGATATCAGTCTGCTTGGTTGTTATGCCTGGCTTGGATCTCCCTGAACGGTGCCGGGCAGGGAGGAGCAGCCATCAGTGTTTTTTAGGGCCCACCCGTTTCTCTGTGTCCAGCTGAATGTCTGAGGGAGGGAGGCTCAGATACTGCGCTGAAGCAGTCCATGACGTAGTGGCGGGGGCAGTCTCCAGAAGCCCACCTGTCCACCCTCTCCTTCGCGCCTGGGGGAACCTGCCTACTACCCTGGGGTTGGGCTCATTCCTGATGTTTATTCTTGAATCTTTTCAGTGTGGCCTCACTAGCCATTTATTTTCCAGCTACCGCCCCCAGCCTCAGGCCCTAAATGCTATAATCACTGGGGCGAAGCCCCATAGTTCCACCCTGAGAAACTTTTATTTTCATCCACGACCATCATTCCCATTCCCAACCCTTCACACAGCAGAGAATGGCCGTCAGCAGTCCAGGGGGCCATGCGGGGCAACAGGCGGGCAGGGGTGCGGCACTCACACCTGGGTCCACTCAGCAGGGGGGTCCCGGGGCCCTTTAGGCCTTCCAATGCGCAGGTTGAAGCCTGGAAGAAGGGTACCGTGGGTTTCGTGGAGAAGCTGAGGCGTGGACATGCGTGGAAGGGCATCCTCAAGCCTCCAGGCCCTTGTGACTTACTGCAGCCACATCCACAGGACGCGGAGAGTGGGACCCCCATGCCCCATCCCTAAACCCCCAACTCCTGGTTTCGGTCAAAGCTGCGGTGACCCGGCAACCCAGGCTTGGACTTACCCAGCCCGCTGGTCTGAACTCCATCCACCACGTCCTCGTAGGCGTCAGGCCCGGCGGGCCTCTGGTCAGACGGACCTGCGGGCAGAAAGCACCCCGGGCGCGGATCGGTTCGGGCCGCCCCGNGCAGCCCCGGGGCCCGGGAGGGAGGGGTGGAGAGCGCTCTCGGCGCGCAAACCGCCGGCTTCCTTCCCGCCCGAGGCCGGCCGGGAGAGAGACGGAGAGACAGAGAGACGGGGAGAGACGGGGAGACACCGAGTCCCGAGAGCCTGGCCGGTTAGGGGGATAAAGGCGAAGGGCCAGCCTGGCACTGGTATTGCGGGGTAGTCATTTCTGTGCAAATGTTTGAATAAAGGAATGAGGAAGTGGCATCTAAAGTGTTGGGAGGGTGGGCCCCAAAATGGAGAGCCAGTCTCAGAGACGAGGGGTGAAGTCTCCGCTGCCAAGGAAGGTTGACTGTGTCCCCAGCACCTGACGTGAGGCCTGGCAAGTGGGCTGCGTCAAGAAGCATTTGCTGCTTGTGGGGGTGAGCACTGGTTGTTATATGGAAACCAACCTGACAATAAACTATTTGTAAAAAAAAAAAAAAATTTTTTTTTTTCTAAACTAATGACTGGGGAAGCAAGGAAAGGGCTGACATAGAGGCGACCTTAGAAGCAGAGGCAACGAGATCTAGGATCAAAGTGTCATCTGGGGGCAGGTCCCCAGAGTCCATTCAAAGAGGGAGCCAGTGAGTATTTGGTAAATTGAAGAGCAGGGAAGGGGCTGGTGTTTAAAGGGTGGAAAGGGTTAGCCTCTGGGCATGAGAAATTGAAAAGGGAAGAAAGAGGAGATAGAGCTGGGTACCTGAAGACCTCACGGGGTAATGGGGTTCGGGGGGAAGGGTCCAGAAAGTCTGGAAGCAAAGCGTGTCAGGGTGGAGTGGGGCACAATCTAGGGACAGACAGGAGGGGGAGGGGTGTGAGGCTTGGAGAAAAGTTTCCAGAGCCCTGATGGAAGTCGCCTTGGACTCTGGGGGGTATGCGTAGGAGGAATAGTCTGATAAGGTAGCAAGGAGGAGACGGAGGTAGATCTCATAGTCAGTCCCTGCTCCCAGAGGGAGTCCGTGGTAGATGCTGCGGGGATGGTGGACAGGAAGACGGTCGGAAGGGGGCTTGGGTACCTCCTTGAAGTTCCGGTAAAGGGCTGGAGGTTTGGAGTGCTGAGAACACGTGAGCTACCAGGTTCCTGTACCTGTACTGCTCCTGGTGGGGGAAGAGGAATCATCAAAAAGAGAAGACAAGAGGAAGAGGCATGTGTCCTTGGATTGAGGAGACTAAGGCTCTCACCTCTGTCTGCACAGCCACAGGCTGCTGCTTTCTCATCTCCAGGACCATGTCAAAGAGGCTGCAGTTAGGTGGGATCACAGAGACAGGACACATGAGCAGGACTTGGTGGGCATGGGACCTGCTTGCACACTAGCACACCTATGCCCTAGTCATACCTGAGTGAGGAGCAACTGTTTTACATAATCCACCCTGCACAGGACGCCTGTTCACCCACAACCTGCACTGACAAGCAAGAACAAGAGTAAGCTTGGTCAGGACCTGCCCACAGCCCTTTCGTATGGGGCATTTGGGGGTTTGAGTGGGGGCCCTAATGGGGGTCCCCTGCAGCACCTTTTGATTCTCAGAATCCCCAGTTTACAATTTAAAAGAAAAAACTTTTTAATTGCTCTCATTTGTTGAGCATCAGCTGTGTGCTTACTCCCCAGCAGGCAGTCGGTGCTCAATAAATGCTAAGTTTCAGTTGATGTGGCGAGCAACTGTAGGCTTAGGCTTCTCAAAAGAGGCACTCGAACCACGAACTGCAAGACTGGCTCCAAGTTGTTCAGTGGCCTCCTTGCCTCCTATTCCCACTCCCAGTCACCTCTGTCTCACCAGACCCCCCTAAAACCCATTTCTTAAACCTTCAGTGGCCCCTGCAGAGGGGCCTGGGGCCATATCCCTGGAGGCGAAGGGCTTCCTTCACCATGGTGAGCACATGTTCAGGATTGCTAGGGACTCCTCTGCCTGGCCAGGACATATATTGCAGCTGGTACACAGAATGGCATTCCTGAAACACAGGGAAACAGGGGCAAACAGACAAACATATACTGAGCAGCTACTACATGTCAGGCTTAGCTCTAAACATCTTTCATTTAAACCCAACAGATAGTAACTGAGGAAATAAGTACTATTGCTAATGCCCACTTTACAGATGAGAAAATGGAGACAGAAAACAACTCTCCCCATATGGGAGCCTCTTCCTCTCTTTTCAGTACCTTCTGAAAGGTGACCTAAAGTGTCCTGAGTATGATGCCTGCATTCAGCCATGTCTCCCTTGTCTGAGGATGTGGGACAGGTGAGAAGAGAAGGGAGAACAAAGACCACAAGTGCCAAAAGACATTTACATGAAACAAAGTATTTCTGACTAAAAAATCAAAGTCAAACAACATTATTTTTTTATTATTTTTTTTAATGTTTTATTTATTTCTGAGAGAGTGAGAGACAGCGTGAGCAGGGAGGGTCAGAGAGAGAGGGAGACTGAATGTGAAGCAGGCTCCAGGCTCTGAGTAGCTGTCAGCACAGAGCCCAACACAGGGCTCAAACCCACGAACCGTGAGATCATGACCTGAGGCAAAGTCGGACGCTCAACCGACTGAGCCACCCAGGTGCCCATAAACAACATTATTTTTAAAATGCATTCAGTGAAAACATCCTCCATGGCTTTCCTGAAGGAAACATTTGCTGGAGGAGGGAAAGAAGGAATATGATTAAAACCCCAGCAAGCTCATTTATAGTGAAAAAAAGAGATTTCTTTTGTTCTACAAGAGTTTTATTGCACTTACCATGTACTAACTGTATGTATGACTTGAGGTGAGAGGTTTTCCCGAGTTCTGAAATGTTAAGGATTTCCTGAGTTCTTAAAATAAGAACCTAACGAGGCACATTTGTATAACAGAGATAATCATGATCATAGTTAAAATGCAAAATCAAGGCATATATTGAGTTCTGACTATTTGTATACTAATCAGTGTGAGAGGGCTGTAGGAAAACTATTCATCCTTTCAGCCTCAGCCTAAAAGCTTTCCACCTTGAGAAACTTCTGTGAGCCCTCCCACAGCATCCAAGGCTCCATAAAACACCGTTCCCATCTCTGCTCCAGTTACCAGCCTGATGCAGAACAGGCCCATCGTAGTGCTTCCTGTTTCAGTCCCAGGAATGCTCACGTGTTTCCTTCAAAAAGGTAAGGGAGAAAGGGCAGGAAATGAACAGGGGCAGTCTGCTTCAGAGCTCTAGCTCGATACACCCACACTCCCACAAGGCACCTCAGGCATTGCTGGTGGAAGCACAAACAGCCGCCGCTATAATGCAGACCAGCTAGCAGAGCCTTGTCTGCTTAAACACACACAGACCTCCTGCGGACTTGAGCTTCTGACTATGCAGGAGGAAGATAGGCCAGAATATTCCCATACTGTAGGCAACTAAAACACTGGACAAAACATATGAGCCGCTATTTTCAGACACTGGACCACAGGCATTGAAGGATTGTGGTCATTGAACAGAGGGAAACACATGGGTCAAATCTTATGCCTGCCCCAGCTTACTCCCTAGCGGCAGTCACCAGGGTGTAGGATATGGGGAGTCCAGAGATCCCACCAAGTCGAGGAGCGAGAGATCATGGCTAAGGGAGGAGAAGGCAGCTAGAATTTGAAGGGCAGAGTCCTGGAAAGAACAGAGATATGCAAACAAAAGTAAACAAACCTCCAGAAGTCTGCATATGGTCCCCTTGAGTATTTTTACCTGAATAATAATCTGAGAAAATATATCATGAAACTCCAAGAAGTGAGGCAAGAATAACTTCCCAAGAAAGAATAATAACTAAGGATCTAAAAGATGAACACTTTTCTGCAATGTTCATAATGGGACAGAAATCATCTACATTCCTTCCAGCCAGAGTGGAGAGACCTGGTTGACTGACTATAAGGGCATTCAGTAGGGAACGTTAGTTCCAGAATAAAGGCCACTCTAGACCTGCACTACAAAAGTTTAAAAACAAATCTTAACATGATCAAACATCAAAAAGTAACTCCAGAAAAAGCCCAATACTCTTTAAAGGAACACAATGAAATCCAACAGTTACCTGCATAAAATTAAAAATGTAAAGCACCCAATAAAAATTTATTAGACATGCTAAGAAACAAGAAAAATCTGTAACCAGGAGAAAAATCAGTGAATAGAAGATCTGGTAGGGATGAGGAAAAAAGTAGAACTTTAAATGGTTTTTAAAAATATTTTAATTATAATTGAAGATAAAAAGGAAAACATGAACATGATGAAAGTGAAACAAAAGATATAAAGAAGACCTAAATGGAACTTCTATAGAGGAAGAATATAATACATAAAATAAAAAATTCACTGTCTAATAGATTAGACATAGAAGAAAAGATAAGAGAACATGAAGACATAGCAATAGAAACTATTTAAAATGGAAAAAAAAAAGACAAAATGACTAAGAATAAAATGAACAGCAGATAACAAAAAGAAACAAAAGTCAGCCAAACTGGCCAGGAAAAAATCAAGCCTTCACTATTTGCAGGTGACATGATACTCCATGTAGAAAACCTGAAAAACTCCACCAAAAATATAGCTAGAACTAGTGCATGAATTCAGCAAAATCACAGGATATAAAATCAACATATAGAAAACTGTTGCATTTCTATACACCAATAATGAAGCAGCAGAAAAAGAATCAAAGAACTGATTGCAAAACCCATAAGATACCTAAAAATAAGCCTAACCAAAGAGGTAAAAGACCTGTACTCTGAAAATCATAGAATGCTGTGCTCGCTTCGGCAGCGCATATACTAAAACCATAGAATGCTTATGAAAGAAATTGAAGAGGACCCAAGGAACTGGAAAAACACTCCATGCTCATGGTTTGGAAGAACAAACATTGTTAATGTCTATAATACCCAAGAACAAACATTGTTAATGGATCTATACTACCCAAGGAAATCTACATATTTAATGCAATACCTATCAAAATACCAACAGCATTTTTCACAGAGCTAGAACAAACAATCTTAAAATTTGTATGGAGCCACACAAGATCCCAAATGGCCAAAGCAACACTGAATGAGAAATGCAAAGCTGGAAACATCATGATTCTGGACTTCAAGCTATATTACAAAGCCGTAGTCATCAAGGCAATATGGTACTTGCAAAACAACAGACACAGAGATCAATGGAACAGAATAGAAAACCCAGAAATGGACCCATAACTATATGTTCAACTATCTTCAACAAAGCAGGAAAGAGTATCCAATGGAAAAATGACAGTCTCTTCAACAAATAGTGTTGGGAAAAAGGGACAGCAACATGCAGAAGAATGAAATTGGACCCACAAAAATAAATTCAAAATGGATGAAAGACCTAAATGTGAGACATAAAACCATCAAAATCATAGAGGAGAAAGCAGACAGCAACCTCTTTGACCTCAGCAGGAGCAACTTCTTACCAGACACATCGCTGGAAGCCAGGGAAACAAAGGCAAAAATGGACTGTTAGGATTTCATCAAGATAAAAAGCTTCTGCACAACAAAGGAAACACTCAACAAAACTAAAAGGCAGCCTACAGAATGGGAGAAGATATTTGCAATTGACATATCTAATAAAGGGTTAATATCCAAAATCTACAAAGAACTTATCAAACTCAACACCCAAAACCCAAATAATCCAGCTAAAAAATGGGCAGAAGGCATGAATACACATTTTTCGAAAGAAGACATCCAGATGGCTAACAGACACATGAAAAGATGCTCCACATCATCCATCTCATCAGGTTCCAAATCAGAACCGCGATGAGATGCCACCTCACACCTGTCAGAATGGCTAAAATTAACAACACGGGAAACAACAGACGTTGGCAAGGGATGTGGAGAAAGGGAAACCCTCTAGTACTGTTGGTGGGGATGCAAACTGGTGCAGCCGCTCTGAAAAACAGGATGAGGTTCCTCAAAAAGCTAAAAATAGGACTACCCCATGATCCAGCAATTGTGCCAGTAGGTATTTACCCAAAGGATACAAAAAAATATATTCAAAGGAGTACATGCACCCCGATATTTACAGCACCATTATCAACAGTAGCCAAAGTATGGAGAGATCCCAAATCTTCATCGACCGATGAATGGATAAAGAAGATGGGATATATGCACACAATGGACTATTACTCAGCCATCAAAAAGAATGAAATCTTGCCATTTGCAATGATATAGATGGGGCGAGAGTGTTTATGCTTAGTGAAATAACTCATTCAGAGAAAGACAAATATTGATGAAACCGCAAACCCACACGTGTAAGAAAATCAATGAACTGTAGGGAGAATAAACATAGAGAAAGCCACACCAAGGCAAATTATGGTAAATTGTGAAAGAAAGAAAGGAAGAAAGAGAGAGAGAGAGAGAAGGAAGGAAGGAAGGAAGGGAGGGAGGAAGGAAGGAAGGGAGGAAAGGAAGAAAGAGAGGAAGGAAGGGAGAGAGAAAGAAGGGAGGAAGGAAGAGAAAGAAAGAGAGAGAGAGAGAAAGAAAGAAAGAAAGAAAGAAAGAAAGAAAGAACGAAAGAAAGAAAGAAAGAAAGAAAGAAAGAAAGAGAAAAAGCATCCATGCAAAAAGACACATTACATATCAAGGAACACAGATAAGAATGACAGCAGAACTTTGTCAGAAACTGCAAGCCAGAGGTCAAAGGTGTGACATTCTAAAAATGCTGAAATTAAAACACACACACACACACAAGCACCTGGGTAGCTCAGTCAGTTAAGCATCTCACTCTTGCTTTCAGGTCAGGTCATGATCTCATGGTTGTAATACTGAGCCCCATGTTGTGCTATGCACTGAGCGTGGAGCCTGCTTGATATTCTCTCCCTCTCTTTCTGCCCCTCCTCTCTCTCAAAATAAATAAGTAAACATTAAACACACACACACAAACTTTCAAAATTTGTGTTTTTGAAACAAAAGCTGAGGGAATTTATCACAAGCAAACCTGCACTATGATAAATATTAAATAAAGTAAGGTCTTCATACAAATGGAACATGATACCAGATGAAATATGGATCTACATAAAAGAATGGAGTAAAGAAAGAGTAAACATGTGACTGAATGTAAAAGATATTTCTCATTTTTAACATTAAAAATATAATCTATTGAATTTTGCCAAACAAGAATTAATAGCAATCCTTCACAAACTTTTCCCAAAAACGTTGAAGGGCCGTTTCCCAACATATTGTATGAGACTAGTTTTAATCTATACCAAATCTGGACACAGACATCACAAGAAAAGAATGCTATTAACCAAAGTCTCATTAATACAGACACAAAAATTCTCAACAAACTACCAGCAAAGGGTACCATGACTAAGTTGGACTAATCAGAGGAATACAAGTTTGGTTCTATATATAAAAAAAATCAGTCAATCTCACATGCTATGTTAATAGAAAATAAAACAAAAACACACATGGGGCGCCTGGGTGGCTTAGTCGGTTGAGCGTCCGACTTTCGCTTAGGTCATGATCTCGCGGTTCGTGGGTTCGAGCCCCGCGTCGGGCTCTGTGCTGACTGCCAGCTCAGAGCCTGGAGCCTGTTTCAGTCTGTGACTCCCNGAAAGAAAGAAAGAAAGAAAGAAAGAAGGAAAGAAAGAAAGAGAAAAAGCATCCATGCAAAAAGACACATTACATATCAAGGAACACAGATAAGAATGACAGCAGAACTTTGTCAGAAACTGCAAGCCAGAGGTCAAAGGTGTGACATTCTAAAAATGCTGAAATTAAAACACACACACACACACAAGCACCTGGGTAGCTCAGTCAGTTAAGCATCTCACTCTTGCTTTCAGGTCAGGTCATGATCTCATGGTTGTAATACTGAGCCCCATGTTGTGCTATGCACTGAGCGTGGAGCCTGCTTGATATTCTCTCCCTCTCTTTCTGCCCCTCCTCTCTCTCAAAATAAATAAGTAAACATTAAACACACACACACAAACTTTCAAAATTTGTGTTTTTGAAACAAAAGCTGAGGGAATTTATCACAAGCAAACCTGCACTATGATAAATATTAAATAAAGTAAGGTCTTCATACAAATGGAACATGATACCAGATGAAATATGGATCTACATAAAAGAATGGAGTAAAGAAAGAGTAAACATGTGACTGAATGTAAAAGATATTTCTCATTTTTAACATTAAAAATATAATCTATTGAATTTTGCCAAACAAGAATTAATAGCAATCCTTCACAAACTTTTCCCAAAAACGTTGAAGGGCCGTTTCCCAACATATTGTATGAGACTAGTTTTAATCTATACCAAATCTGGACACAGACATCACAAGAAAAGAATGCTATTAACCAAAGTCTCATTAATACAGACACAAAAATTCTCAACAAACTACCAGCAAAGGGTACCATGACTAAGTTGGACTAATCAGAGGAATACAAGTTTGGTTCTATATATAAAAAAAATCAGTCAATCTCACATGCTATGTTAATAGAAAATAAAACAAAAACACACATGGGGCGCCTGGGTGGCTTAGTCGGTTGAGCGTCCGACTTTCGCTTAGGTCATGATCTCGCGGTTCGTGGGTTCGAGCCCCGCGTCGGGCTCTGTGCTGACTGCCAGCTCAGAGCCTGGAGCCTGTTTCAGTCTGTGACTCCCTCTCTCTCTGACCCTCCCCTGCTCACGCTGTCTCTCTCTCTCTCTCCTAGAAATAAATAAAACATTAAAAAAAACCCCACATAATCATCTGAATAGATGCAGAAGAAATATTTGGACAAAATCCAACACCCTTTCATGGTAAAAATACAAAGAAACTAGAAATAGGAGGAAACTCCTTAGCCTGATTTTTTAAAAAAATCTACCAAAAAAATAAAAAAACCCACAACAAATCCTTAGACTTAATGGTCAAAGACTGGATGTTTTGCCCTTAAAATCAGGTTGCACTTGCCACTTTTGTTCAACTTTGTACAGAAAGTTCTAGTCAGTGAAGTTAGTAAAAAAGAAATGGAAGAAAGGAGAGAGGGAGAAAGGAAGAGAGAAAGCAAAATAGAGAGGGATAGAAGGAAGAAGCAGTACTGCATTACAAAAGAAAAAGCCATATTATCTCAATTTACAGATGACATCATGTTGTATTAGGAACACCCTAGAGAATAGACATGTACATCCACACACCCACACGCACTATTGAAGCTGATAAATGAGTTCAGCAAGGCTGCAGGATATAAGATCAATTCAGAAAAATAAATTATATTTCTATATATAAAAATTATTTGGTTTGCAATAAGGAAACTGAAAATGAAATTAAGAAAATAAACTTCATTTACAATAGCATCAATAAGTATAAACTACTTAGGAATAAATTTAACAGAAGTGCAGATTTCTAAACTAAACACTATAAAACATTAAGAGAAATTAAAGAGGGCCTATAAATTTTTTAAAAAATCTATGTTCATGAAAGGAAGACAAAATTGTTAAGATGGCAATAGCCTCCAAATTGATAGACAGATTCAATGCATCCCTTATCAAAATCCCAGAAGGTTTTTTGAAGATACTGGCAAGCTGATCTTAACATTAATAAATATGTTGTAGATACCCAAGACCACCCTCAGATTTGATGATTCATTAGGGAGACTCACTGGACAGAGCATAGCGAGGTACTCATGGTTATGATTTATTACAATAAAAAGATACAGAATAAAATTAGCAAAGGGAATAGTCAACACAGGGCAAAATGAGGGAAGAGTCCTCTACCAGTGAAGTTGCATGGGATGTGTTTAATTCCCCAGCAATAAGTTGTGACAACATGTGTGAAATGTTCACAGGGAAGCTCATTAGGCTGTTGTGCCCGAATCACGAGTCCCCAGAGACCACCAAGGAGCCGACACCGATGCAAGTACATAAGGGTCTTTATTACAAGCTCGAACAGGGGCTCACCCGCCTACCGGCGCAGCGGCAGCAGGGTGAAGCCCCGAACAATGGCGAGCAGGGTTTTTATGGGGTCAGGGACGGGGTGTTACAGTGCACACGTTGTACGTATAGCATCATCACATAAGCACCAATCACAATTGTACAGCAGCACCCATGGTAACAGCTTTGACCATTCGGTATCCGTGAAGCATCCGTTACTTTTGCTGGGACCCAATCATGACCTTTGAGGATCCTTTGAAAATGACCAATTATGAGGTGAGTTCAAAGGGCCCACGTGGGGTTCAGGAAAGCGGTGAGTGATTGGCTAGTTTGTACAAAGTAACTATCTATAATCCTCAGTCCCTGACTCAGACCACAGGAATGTTTTTAACTTCTTTTGATTGGCTGATCCGAGGGCGGTCCGAGGGTGGCTTCAGCCTTGAGCAATCTGAGGCTTTTCCTGGACCTGCGGCTGCGTGCAGCCCGAGGCTGCTCTTAATGGAGGCCTTAATTTCAGGCTCCTCACTGTCAGTGCCCAGGGTTTTACTGGGGTACTCTGTGTGGTATGCAGGCACCCTCTGACTAGCATGTACCAAAACTTCAGACCCCCAGAAGGAAAGCAGGTGTTCACAAAAACCCACACTGTTTATATAAACAGTTAAAGCATAATGAGCCGCTTTTATTAGAAACAAAATTTTCAGGCTGTTGCAGGATTCTCACACAGAGTCGTGACACCGAGGCTTTTCTTTCCAGGAAGCAACTTTATTCGTGCCGGCACCGCTCAGTTGGGTTCGTACCCAAAAGAACCGAGCGGCCCACATCACATGGCAGTTTTTTTTATACATTTTCTATTTCTTTGTCTCCCATATATAGTAACACACATAAACATGCAGTCTGATTAAGTTGTCTCAGTTTACAAGGCCATGGGGGATGTAGGCACCTGGACCCATATCTAGGTGACCTTGAGGTCTTCTCTCCTCTCTCTTTCATTTTTTTCTCTCTCCTTAGGGAGGGGTTCCTACCACATTCCCCCCTTTGATGCTCGGACCCCTCTATTTTGGGTCAAAGAGCATCATCCTGGCTTAGAGGTTTATATTTCCATAACATCATTACATGAGCAGCCGTTTTTCTCTCAACCATAGTCTCAATGAGACTGGAGACTGATGGTATAATCAAGGGAGCCAAGCAGGGTACGATCAAACATCCTCCCAGAGTTAGGAGGACAAGACCTGTGAGGGCTTTGAATCCCCCGAAAGATGAAAACCATCCTCCAAATAACTCTCTGGGGTTCCAACCATTCCAGGTTTGGACTGGGACATGAGCAACCGTTCTCCTTTGACCTGTGGTCACCTCTAGGACTTTTCCCTCATCATCTGTCTGTAGGCAGCAGTTGCTCAGGTTGAATTTTCCACAAGCACCACCTTCAGAAGCAAGCAGGTGATCTAAGGCCAGGCGATTTTGGTAGATTGCATTGTGCATTTGGGTTTGCTGCTTAGCAAGTAAGTTAAGATCCCTGGCAGTTTCATTGGTTATAATTTCTACAACTGCTTGCAGCCTAATTATGCGGTTTAGCATATAAATGGGGTGCGGTAGCCCCAAGACCCATCCTCGGCCCAGGTAGCAGGGCCGTAATAATGAATTATCCGCTCGGGAGGCCATTCATCATCTTTCCAGTTGCCAATTTGCAAGGCACGCCGCTTTCTTTGAACTTTCCTATCTCCCTATATTTGAACTCCCAGATGTTCTCCTTCTGCAGGTGGGAGTAGGAAGAAGGATGAGCGAATAGTTCCCAGCACACGTGACCCTGACCAGCCTGAAGGGAAGACTGTATAGGCTGTTCTCCCACATTTCCAGCTGTCTCAACCTCTGCCAATCCAATAGCAAAAAGTAGAGCAAAAATTGCAATAATTAGTGAGAGACGAAGGGTGACAGTGCATTACAGTAAGGGGCAGATGTAAGAAATAAGGACAGTCTATTTATTTCACCGGACCGGCGATTCCTCAAGCTTCCGCCGTGCGTAGATGAGTCAGCTTCCGGAGTGACTGACGCAGGGCTGTCGTCTCCCGTTGGAGTCTCCGCCGTGGCAGCTCGCTTCTTCCGTATGGTCGGCTTACATGACGTGGACAGATCAGGAACGCACTCCCAGTCCCCGGATGCCGGCTTCGCTCTGCTGTGGTGAATCCANCGTATGAGGTCGCCAAGGAACTGCAGATCGGGACTCAACACTCGCTTCGGCCCTTGGTCAGGTCGGAACCTTCCCGTTGTCTGTCTCAGTCACACACATTCACACAACGACTCCAGCCCACCGCCCTACATCCAGCGCCTTAGAGTTGCAGCTTCATTCCTCTTCCCTTGTGGACTTACTAGTGCATCTCTGGGAAGTGATCAGGCTCCCCTTCTGCCTCTTAGGGGCAGGACCACCAAAATGAACCCGAGTTCTTACCAGTCAGATGGGCGGCGCTCCTGAAGCTGGTTCCTGGGCCTCGGGTTCCGTTAGCGCACACAGGGCCCTCGCCCCGGCTCGCCGGTATAGGCTAGTCCCTTACGGATCAAGAGGTCTGCTGGCGCCAGGTGAGGTCGCTTTTTTTGGCGCTCCGAGGCTCGTACCCTGGTGGCAAGGGAGGGGGCAATGCACCGTCTCCGAATCCCAGACGAGCCCCCAGGCAATGTTGCAGGATTCTCGCTCAGAGTCGTGACACCGAGACTTTTCTTTATAGGAAACAACTTTATTCTGCCGTCACCACTCAGTTGGGTTCGTACCCAAAAGAACTGAGCAGCCCACATCACATGGCAGTTTTTTTTAATACATTTTCTATTTCTTTGTCTCCCATATATGGTAACACACATAAGCATGCAGTCTGATTAAGTTGTCTCAGTTTACAAGAACACGGGGGATGTAGGCACCTGGGCGCATATCTAGGCGACTTTGAAGTCTTCTCTCCTCTCTTTTTCATTTTTTTCTCTCTCCTTAGGGAGGGGTTCCTACCACAAGGCAAGAGCCAACCTTGTAGGAAGGTCTTTTTAAAACATAAACCCACTCTATTACTCTTTTCTGCATAGCAAGTGACCCAAAATAGTCAAAACAATCTTGAAAAAAGAACAAATTTGGAGGACTCCTATTTCCTGATTTCAAAACTTATTTTAAAGCTACAATAATTTAAAAAAATGTATAGTGCTGTTGCAAAGATAGAGATATCAATCAATGGAATGGAATTAAGTGTACGGAAATAAATCCTTACGTTTATGGTCCACTGATTTTCAACAAGGATAACAAGACCATTCAATGGGGGATGTACCATCTTTTCAACAAATCGTGCTGAGACAATTGGATATATACATGCAAAAGGCCCCTACTTCACACCATATATAAAAATTAACCCAAAATAAATCTTAGAACTAAATGTAAGAGATAAAAGTACATAACAATTAGAAGAAAAAAAATAGGAGTAAGTCTCTATGACCTGCCGGAGTTCAGCTCCGACCGGGTCTAGGGATCTCTGAAGGATGGATAGTGTCAGTGCGGGAGGGATGAGAGAGGCTCGATATCCTTACTGGTCATCAGCCAGGCCTCTCTGCACTGAGACTCAACTTTATTTTATGATTTAGTGTTGGGGGGTGGGGTGGGGACAGCATAGAAGTGGCATTCTGATGATAAATCCTTTTATCAGTAAAAACTTTCCAGAACATTGATATGCAAAAGAATGGGGAACAGCCCAGAAGTGGCATTCTGATGATAAATCCCTTGGTCAGTAAAGATTCTCCAGAACATTGATATGCAAAAGGCTGGGGAACAGCTTAGAGGCGGCATGTGAGCAGGGGTCAACAGCCCACTCTTCACTTAATGGGAGGTATTAAGAAAAACAGGTCTTTCAGGAATGCAATGTTGCTCCCATAACCACAAAAGAAGTTCCTTTAGTAAGTTCCTTCACAAAGTGCAATCAGCATATCAAAGCCAGAATGAGTCACACCTAATACCAATTAACTAGGTGACTTGAGGGGTTGGTACTCAAGCCGAAATAATTGGGTGTGGGTGGATATCGGGGTCGCCATCTGACGGTTAAGAGTCAGTGCAACTTACCTTAACCTCATAAGGAGTTCTTACTCAACCTATGAGTTCAGAAACCGGCTCCCAACCATGACCTTTGGTTAGACAATGGCTTCTTAGATACAATACCAAAGGCACAAGCAAAACAATAGATTGACTAGAGCTCCTCAAAATTAAAAAGTGTTTCAAAGGACACTCTCAAGAAAATGAAAAGGCAACCCACAGAGTGGGAAAAATATTTGTAAATCATATACAGATAAGGGGCTTGTATCCAGAAGAACTGTTGCAACTCAATGGTAAAAACACAGATAACTCAATTTAAAAATGGGTAAAGGACCTGGCCAGACATTTGTCCAAAGAAGATATACAAATGGATAAAGAAGCTCATGAAAAGATGTTCACATCATTAAGTAAATGAAAACCAAAACCACAATGAGATACCACTTCCCACCTCTTGGGATGGCTTATAAAAATAAAAACAAAAACAAAATAGCAAGTGTTGGTGAATGTATGGAGGGAATGGAACACTTAGGCATTTCTGGTGAGAATGTAAAATGGTGCAGCCACTGTGGAAAACAAAAAAATCAAACATATAATTGCCATATGACCCAGCAATTCTACTTCTAGGTATATACCCTCACGGAATTGAACATAGGAACTCAAAACAGATGCTTCTATACCAACATTCATATCATTGTTCAACATAGAGAAAAGATAAAAACAAGCCAAATGTCCATCAACAGATGAATGGATAAACAAAATGTGATCTATACATACAGTAGGATTATAATAATTCAGCCTTAATAAAATGAAATTCTATAGATTTTACAACATGGATGTATCTTAAAAACATTATAACAAGTGAAATAAGCCAAACACAAAAGTACAAATATTGTATGCTCCCACTTACATGAGATACATAGAATTGTTGTGCCCGATTCGCGAATCCCCAGAGACCCCCCCCCCCAAGGAGCCAACACCAATGCAAGTACAAGAGGGTCTTTATTACAAGCTCGAGCAGGGGCTCACCCGCCTACTGGAGCAGAGGCAGCAGGGTGAAGCCCCGAACAATAGCGAGCAGGGTTTGTAAGGGGTCAGGGACGGGGTGTTACAGTGCACACGTTGTACGTATAGCATCATCACATAAGTACCAATCACAATTGTACAGCAGCACCCATGGTAACAGCTTTGACCATTCAGTATCCGTGAGGCGTCCGTTACTTTTGGCGGGACCCAATCATGACCTTTGAGAATCCTTTGAAAATGACCAGTTATGAGGTGAGTTCAAAGTGCCCACGTGGGGTTCAGGCAAGCGGTGAGTGATCGGCTAGTTTGTACAGAGTAACTACCTGCAGTTCCCAGCCCTGACTCAGACCCCAGGAACATTACACATTTCTTTTGATTGGCTGATCCGAGGGTGGTCCTGAGGGTGGTTTCAGCTGAAGCTTTTCCTGGAACTGGGCTACATGCAGCCCGAGGTCGCTCTTAATGGAGGCCTTAATTTCAGGCTCCTCAGAATAAACAAATTAATAGACAGAAAGCATAAAAAAGGCTACCAGGAACTGGAGGAAGCAGGAATAGGGAGTAATTGTGAAATGGGTACAAGTTTCTGTTTGGGATGATGAGCAAGTTCTAGACATAGGTAGTGCTGATGGTTATACAGCACTGTGAGTATAATTAATGCCTCTGAATTGTACAACTGTAATGGCTAAAATGGCAAATTTTAGGTTATGTATATTTTACCACAATAGGAAAAAAGGCACAAAGAAATAGTACTTCACATCTAGTAGGATGGCTATAATAAAAAGGACAGACAATACCAAATGTTGGTGAGGATGTGAAGAATTCCATTCTTCATACATTGCTGATTGGAACATAAAAAGATGTCGTTGTGGAAGCGGTTTGACAGTTCCTTAAAATATTAAAAATAGAGTTAACGTATGATGTAGCAATTCCACTTCTACTTATATACCCAAGACAACTGAAAACATACTTCTACATAAAAACTTGCACATGAATGTTCATAGCGTTACTTATAATAGCCAAAAAGTAGAAACAACTCACATTCTATAAAATGATTAATGAATAAATAAAATGTGGGAGATCCATTCAATGGGATACCGTTTAACAATAAAAAGGAGTACTGATGCATGCTATAGTATGCATGAATTTTGAACACATGCTAAGTGAAAGGATCCAGTCATAAAAGACAACATATCATATAATTCATTGATACAAAAATTCCAGAGTAGGCAAAACTATAGGGACCAAAACAGGAGTAGAGGTTACCAAGGGCGGAGCAATGGGCAGTGCCTGTAAGTAGATATACGGTTTCTTTATGCGGTGATGAAAAAGTTCTAAAATTTCTTACAGTGATGGTTGCATAATTCAGAAGTGTACTAAAAACAACGGAATTGCACTCTTCAAATGGATAAATTGCATCTCAATAAAGCTGGTTTTTTCTTTTTAAGATAATCTATTCTTCTTCAGTCCTAATAGTTTATTTCTGGTTTTGTTTCCCTTGCCTAGGAGACATATTGAGCAGGCTGTTGCTATGACCCATGTCAAAGAATTTACCACCTGAACTCTCTTCTAGGATTTTTATGGTTTCAGGTCTCACATTTAAGTCTTTAATCCATTTTGAATTATTTTTGTGTATGGTGCAAGAAAGTGGTCCAGCTTCTTTTCTTTTCTTTTTTTTCTTTTCTTTTCTTTTATCTTTTCTTTCTTTCTTTCTTTCTTTCTTTCTTTCTTTCTTTCTTTCTTTTCTTCCCTTTCTTTCGCATGTAGCTCTCCTTTTTTCCAGCAGCATTTATTGAACACTTTTTTTTTCATTCCTTATTTTTGCTTCCTTTGTTGAGGATTAAGAGATTAATTGACCATATAATCATGGGTTTATTTCTGGGCTATCTTGTTCTATTGGCCTCTGTGTCTATTTTTGTGCCAGTACCATACTGTTTTGATTATGACAGCTTTGTAGTATAACTTGAAATTTGGAATTGTGATATCTTCAGCTTTCTTTTTCTTTTTCAAGATTGCTTTGGTTATTCAGAGTCTTTTGTGGTTCCATGAAAATTTTAGGATTGTTTGTTCTAGTTCTGTGAAAAATGCTATAGGTATTTTGATAGGGATTGTATTAAATCTATAGATTGCTTTGGATAGTAGGACATTATAACAATATTTGTTCTTCCAATCCACAGCATGGAGTAGCTTTCCATTCATTTGTGTCATCTTCAAGGTATTTCATTAATGTTTTATAGTTTTCAGAGTACAGATCCTTCACTACTTTGGTTAGGTTTATTCCTACGTATTTTATTATGTTGGGTGACATGGTAAATTGGATTATTTTATGAGTTGCTCCTTCTGATGCTTCATTATTAGGGTATAGAAATGTGACAGATTTCGGGGTGCCTGAGTTAAGCATCCGACTTTAGCTCAGGTCATGATATCATGGTTCGTGGATTTGAGCCCCGCATCAGGCCCTGTGCTGACAGATAGCTCAGAGCCTGGAGCCTGTTTCAGATTCTGTATCTCCCTCTCTCTCTGACCCTCCCCTGCTCAAGCTGTCTTTCTCTCTCAGAAATAAATAAAACATTTTTTAAAAATTTAGAAATGTGACAGATTTCTGTACATTGATTTTTGTATCCTGCCACCTTACTAAATTCATTTATCAGTTCTAGTAGATTTTTGGTAGAGTCTTTGGGATTTTCCATGTATAATATCATGTCATCTTCATATAGTGAAAGTTTTATTTCTACCTTACCAATTTGGATGCCTTTTATTCCCTTTTCTTTTCTGATTGCTATAGCAAAATTAAAAGCTTTGGCACACCAAAAGAAACGATAACAAAACTAAAGGGCAACCTGTACTGAATGGGAGAAGATATTTGCAAATGACATATCCAATAAAGGGCTAGTATCCAAAATATATAAAGAACTGATGCAATTCAATAGCCAGAAACAAATAATCCAATTTTAAAATGGACATAAGACATAAACAGACATCTCTTTTTTCTTTTCAAATTTTAACTTAAATTCCAGTTAGTTAACATATAGTGTAATATTGGTTTCAGGAGATAATTTAGTGATTCATCACTTACATGTAACATACAGTGCTCATCATAACAAGTACCCTCCTTAATACCCATCACCCAGTTAGCCCATCCCCCCACCTCCCTCCATCAATCCTGAGTTTGCTCTCTATAGTTAAGAGTCTCTTACTGTTTGCTCCCCTCTCTCTTTTTTCCCCATTTCCCCTATGTTCATCTGTTTTGTTTCTTAAATTCCACACATGAGTGGAATCATATGATATTTGTCTTTCTCTGACTTATTTCATTTATAATATACTCTAGTTCCATTCATATCATTGCAAATGGCAAGATTTCATTCTTTTTGATGGCTGAGTAATAGTCCATTGTGTGCATATATCCCATCTTCTTTATCCATTCATCGGTCGATGAAGATTTGGGATCTCTCCATACTTTGGCTACTGTTGATAATGGTGCTGTAAATATCGGGGTGCATGTACTCCTTTGAATATATTTTTTTGTATCCTTTGGGTAAATACCTACTGGCACAATTGCTGGATCATGGGGTAGTCCTATTTTTAGCTTTTTGAGGAACCTCGTCCTGTTTTTCAGAGCGGCTGCACCAGTTTGCATCCCCACCAACAGTACTAGAGGGTTTCCCTTTCTCCACATCCCTTGCCAACGTCTGTTGTTTCCCGTGTTGTTAATTTTAGCCATTCTGACAGGTGTGAGGTGGCATCTCATCGCGGTTCTGATTTGGAACCTGATGAGATGGATGATGTGGAGCATCTTTTCATGTGTCTGATAGCCATCTGGATGTCTTCTTTCGAAAAATGTGTATTCATGCCTTCTGCCCATTTTTTAGCTGGATTATTTGGGTTTTGGGTGTTGAGTTTGATAAGTTCTTTGTAGATTTTGGATATTAACCCTTTATTAGATATGTCAATTGCAAATATCTTCTCCCATTCTGTAGGCTGCCTTTTGGTTGTTGAGTGTTTCCTTTGCTGTGCAGAAGCTTTTTATCTTGATGAAATCCTAACAGTCCATTTTTGCCTTTGTTTCCCTGGCTTCCAGCGATGTGTCTGGTAAGAAGTTGCTCCTGCTGAGGTCAAAGAGGTTGCTGCCTGCTGTACAGACATTTCTCCTAAGTTAAAACCAACAGGCAACAAGTGCTGGCTGGTACGTGGAGAAAAACAACCCTCTTGCACTGCTGGTGCTGCTGCAAACTGGTGCAGCCACTGTGGCAAACAGTATGGAACTTCCTCAAAAATTTAAAAATGCAGCTACCCTATGATCCAGTAATTGCAGTACTTTTTATTTATCCAAAGAATATGAAAACACTAATTCAAAAGGATATATGCACCCCAGTGTTTATTGCAGCATTATTTACAATAGCCAAGTTATGGATGTAGCCCAAGTGTCCATTAATAGATGAATAGATAAAGAAGATATTCAGCCATAGAAAAGAATAAAATCTTGCCATTTGCAACAACATGGATGGATCTAGAGGGTATAACGCTAAGCGACGTAAGTCAGTCAGAGAAAAACAAATCACATGATTTCAGTCATATGTGGAACTTAAGAAACAAAACAAGTGAATGAAGGAAAAAAAGAGACAAATCATAAAACAGACTCAAACACAGAGAACAAACTGATGGTTACCAGAGGGGAGGTCGGTGGGGGAATGCGTGAAACAGGTAAAAGGGATTAAGAGTATGCTTATCTTGATGAGCACTGAGTAATAATGTATAGAATTGTTGAATCACTATGTTGTTCACGAAACTAACACTGTATGTCAACTACACTGGAATTTAAATAAAAAATTTAAAAATTAATAAAAGATTATCTAAAGCAAAAATAATAGCAGCATATTGTAGAGTATATTTCATTCTTAGAATTAAAACCTATGGCAACAATAACGTGAAGCATGAATGGGAAAATTGAAATATGCTGTGTAAAGTTCTTATATTTTAAATAAAATGGTATAATATTATTTGCATGTAGACTGTGATAAGGTAAAGATAAAACTTGTAAACCCCAAAGCCACCACTAAGTACATAAAACAAAGAGGTATAGCTAATAAGTCAATAATGGCTATGAAATGGATTCATAAAATTTCTCAATCTGAAAGAAGACTGAAAAGAAAAATGAAGGGACGAAAAACAGATGGAATAAATAGAAAACAGAAAAATGATAGGTTTAAATTCGACATTACTGATAATTATATTAACAACTAAATACTTCAGTTAAAGGCAGAAATTGTCGACTGAATAATAAAGTAGCCCCTACAGTATGTCACCTACATGACACTTTAAAAATAAATGGGGGAGCCTGGGTGGCTCAGTTCATTTAGTGTCTGACTCTTGATTTTGGCTAAGGTCATGATCTCATGATTCGTGAGATCGAGTCCAGAGTCGGGCTCTGTACTGACAGCGCAGGGCCTGCTTGGGATTCTCTTTCTTCCTATTTCTCTGCTTCTCTCTTCCTCTCTCTCAAAATAAATAAATAAACTCAAAAAATAAAATAAAAATAAGGATGAACATAGATTTTAAAAAGTATAAGAATGGGGCACCTGGGTGGCTTAGTCGGTTAAGCGTCCGACTTTCGCTTAGGTCATGATCTTGCGGTTCGTGGGTTCGAGCCCCGCGTCGGGCTCTGTGCTGACTGCCAGCTCAGAGCCTCGAGCCTGTTTCAGTCTGTGACTCCCTCTCTCTCTGACCCTCCCCTGCTCACGCTGTCTCTCTCTCTCTCTCCTAGAAATAAATAAAACATTTTTTAAAAAACTATAAGAATGGAAAAAGATATGCACACTCGAGTAATTTAAGTGGATATATTAATATCAAAGTACACTTCAGAAAAAGGAATATGCCAAAGATAAAAAGAGACCTTACATATTGGAAAAGGGATTGATTCATCAGGAAGACATAATGCTAACTGTAAATGTACTCAATTACAGATTTTTAAAATAGCTGAAGCAGAAACTGACAGAACTGAAAAGACAAACCAGAAAATTTTAAAATTAGAAATTTCAATATTATATCAGCAAATAATAGAGCAAGTAGACTCTCTCCAAAAAAAGTCATACAAATAATACGATTTAAATAATATTTATCCTAATTGTCAATTATAGAACAGTTGAAGACTTCATCACTCCTCTCTCAGTGACTGATAGAACATTTAGAGAATAGTAATTAGTTAAGATTTATAAGATACAGTAAAGATACAAAAATATTAAAGTGTCTTTCAAAACAGACAGTAAATTTGACTGACTTGATATTTATAGATCATTCCACTCAACAAAAGCAGAATACATATTATTTTTGAGTGCACACAGAGTATTTACCAAGATAGACCATATTCATAGCCATAAAACAAGCTTCAGTACCTTCAAAAGGATTGAAATTATATAAAGTTGTTCCTTGATCACAGTGGAAATCACTAAAAATTAATAATAGGAATCTATATGAGAAAATCCTCAAATATTTGGAAACCAGGCACAACTGTGGTCAAATACCATGAGTCAAAGAAGAAATCACTAGGGAAATTAGAAAATATTTTTGAACTAATTGAAAAAGAACACCTCACATTTGCTAACATTAGCTAACACAGTGTTTAAACAAAAGTGAATAACACTAAATGCTTATCCATGAAAAAAAGAAAAATTTCAAATCAGTGATCAAAGTTTAAGAAACTAGGAAAATAAGAGCAAGTTATGATCTAAGTTTAAGAAATTAGGAAAATAAGAGCAAGTTAAAGCTAAAATAACCTTTAGAAAGGAATAATGAAGAAGAGTAGATATTAATAAAATAGGAAATGAGAAAAAAAGAGAATATGAATAAAACCCAAAGCTGCTTCTTTGAAAAAAATTAATACAGCTGATAAACCTCTAGCCCAGAGATGGCTAACATTTTCTATAAAGGGCCAGATAATAAATATTTTACACTTTGTGAGCCTTTCAATCTACCCAACTTGAAACTACTGAACTCTGCCATTATAGTATGAAAGCAGGTATAGACGATATATAAACATATGAGTGTGGCTCTACTCTAATACATTTTATTTACCAAAAAAAAAAAAGCTGCAAGACAGACCTAGTACAACAGTTAAAGTTTGCTCATCTTTACTCTAGCCAGACTGACTTGAGGAGAGACAGACAGACAGAACACAAATTACCAAAATCAGGAATGAAAAAGGGACATCACTACAGATTGTGCACACTCTGTGATCAGCCATTCACCCTGGAGCAGTACCTACCTGCCCCACAACCCTGTCCATGCAGGCCAGAATGCAGAAATCACGTGCCTTCAGTGTTGACATCCATTTATTGAGGACTAATTTATGCTAACAGGCAAAACCGAGATCTCTGCCCTCCTGGACTTATCTTCTAATCAGGAAGATGGAGACTAAACAATGTGCGGATTATTTTATATGCTAGAAGTGGGAAGAATTGTGAGGCCAAAAGGAAAATAGGACAAGGGAAGGAGAGTGGGAGTGCTGGGAGTTTTAAATGATGTAAGATCCAGGAAGGCCTCATGGAGGAAGTAGCACTTGAACAATCCAAGCCAAGGAGAAGAAATGTTCCAGGCAGAGGGAACAGCCAAGGCACAGGCTCTGAGGCAGAGCCATCCCTGGCACATTTGAGGAACAGCAAAGGCCAAAATGGCTGAAGCAGAGTGAAGAAAGGAGAGGCAAAGACGGAGATCAGACTGGACCAGGGAGGCCACAGTATAGAACCTTACGGTCTACGGTGCAGATCCGGGGTGGGAAGCCCAGCGGTAGAGGGGTTGTGAACACTGCAGGGATAAGCAGCGTGAAAAAGACGAAAGACACCACCAAAAAATTAAAGTGCAATGGAGGAGTCACTCCATGACCCGGGCCTTTCAGGCCTAGCGTTAGGGAAGGGCTGGCAAGACTTCTCCTGCCTTCTCCTTGCACAAGGAAACGCATTCTAGGGAGCTGAGAACACCCACCCGCCCGGGCTCCATTCCTCCGCACGCCATCAGGATCACCTAGACAAGAAGGGTGAGGGGCGAAGGAGTGACTTGGGGATAGGAAGAACAAGGCCCAGGGAGGACTCCGAACGTCAGCTCCCCCTCCCCTGGAGCTAACCTTGACCCCAAACTCTCAGGCCAGGCGCCAGAAGTCTAGCAAGGTGCGAGGCAGGGGTCCTTGCGAGGCCATGTAGGCCTGACTTCCGGTCTGTGCCCTGACAGAGGCGAAGTTCGCCACCCAGACCCTGCTGTCACCCCCACCATGCGCACCCTGTCCCCGACTCCCAGCCTGCCTCGCAGAAGCTGACTTTGATGCAGTCGCCGTCTCTCTCCTCCTGGAGCAGGGAGGGGACCGTTCGCGTCTGGTCACCGGCCAGTGGGAGAGATGAGCGAAGTGCTTTGGGGTGACGGTGGCATCAAGCCCCTGGCAGCCTCCTGGATGAAAGCCGGCAGGGGTGCAGCTGGGCGCACTCGCGAGCCGCTCAGGAGAGATGCCGCCGCGGCGCCGCCTCGGTGGCTCGGGTCGTCGCGCCTCCCGCTCTCGGTTGCCGCTCAGGTCCCGGCCTCCCAGGTTAGCGAGTTCCAGTGTGCTGGAGGCGGGCGCCGCCAGGGCCAGGGTCCCTGAAGCACGGGCGTGTCGGCGAGAGAGGGAGGGGGAGAGGGAGAGAGAGCGAGCGAGCGAGCGCGCCCCGAGATTCTGAGCACCAGGCAGGCGTCTCCGTCCTGTCGGTGTTGGTGTCTTTATTTACACGTTCAACAACAGTATGAGGTCAGAGAAAAGGAATTTCTTACCATGAGAGGCCTTTTGTGATATCAGTTGCAGAACTATCCCAGTCATGGTGAATTTACGACCAAGGAAATACCAGATGCTCTTAGTGAAAAACAGGACAACATATCGGTTGAGTTGTATATACATCAGCTAGGAGTCATTCTGTCTGGCTCTCAAGAGGATGAATGTTTCTGAATTGGTTTGGTTTTGGAAACTACCAAGGGGTCCCTGTATGTATCCGTCTTTGCACCTGGGTTTATGTTTTAATTACTCTTATCTGACCTCATCCCAGCTGCCAGTGTACGGGAGGGTGTTTGTGGAGTGTAGGCCTTGAGGAAGGGACTGCCATACATCACCAGTTAGTAAGTAACTATAAATTAGGTTCTTCTGACAGGGGGCCGGGCTCCATTGTAACTCGTGTGTTCTTAACTCCCTTTATGATCTAAGCCTTGGGTCCGCAAGGCCCATAGGAAGAGCCTTTGACAGTCACCCACAGAGCTTTCATCTAACATCTCTTTTGTAAAGGCAGGAATATGCTTTTCCTTATGAGGCATCTGTGTTCAGAATATGGGTCTGACACGGAGTACTGTGAGGCCTGGGCAGTCCCACGTGGCTTATCCCCAACATGGGCCAGTAGTAGCAGAAGGAGATCCCAGTTTTCCTTTCTCGTGGCAGGAGCTGCAAACACTGCCACTTCCGTGCTGTGACTGCCACCCAGAGAGGCCGGTGGGGGCTCCCACAGGCGGCAGCGCGGAGCCTGCTGGGGACTCTCTCTCTCTGTCTCTGTCCTTCCTCTGACGAAAGAGAGAAACGCAGCCTCTCAAGGGTCTGGGGCAGGGTGACGGCTGCTCTGGGAGCGAAGCGGGGTGGGCGGCGCGGCGCCCCAGGGCCTGCGGTGGGGGGAGGGGCGGGCGCGGCNGCCTTCCTCCACGTGGACAGACGGCCATTCGTTCTCGCCTGGCCTCCGCTGTCGCCGAGAGCGCGCGGCCACCCCTGCGTCGAGGACCTCGAGTTGGGGGCGTCCCTA
This sequence comes from Crocuta crocuta, assembly GCF_008692635.1. Classification (NCBI taxonomy): domain Eukaryota; kingdom Metazoa; phylum Chordata; class Mammalia; order Carnivora; family Hyaenidae; genus Crocuta; species Crocuta crocuta. The sequence goes on from NW_027531912.1 coordinate 1,138,787, forward strand.
GCCGTGCGCTCCGGCGGGGCGGGGCGGGGCCGAGAGAGGTCGCAGCAGGTTTCCGGGGGCGTGGGGGGGGGGTGACACCCGTGCTGTGAGAAAGGCCGAATGGAAATGGATGCTGCTGTATCTTTGTGTTTCCTGGGATTCCTTTTTTCTGGGTCGGGCTGGGATCTGCTGGGGAAGCCAGGAATCAGTCTTAATTTAAGGATCTCAACCTGCATAAACCTGCCGGGAAACAGAACTGACCACGTAGAAGCGGGTTCCGGGAGGAAAGATGGTCTGAACGCTTTCAAAGAGCTACTTTTTCCTGTTCCCGCACCCTCACCTTCAGAAAATAGGCTGGAAAAAGCCAAAGGACCACTTGGTGACCCAGTCCCCGGGTAATCAAGGGGAGGCTGGAGAAAGCAGAGAGGGGCCTAGGGGTCCTGCCTGGGTAGGTGAGTTAGCCCACCCTTCACCGAAGTCATGGAAGGAATTTCTGGGGTGTCACTCGAGGGGGTATCTCCGGAGTCCAGTTTGAGGTCATTGAGGTTTCAAAGGGTAACCAACTGCGTGAGGTCTTTAAGTCATTGAGGGGTCAACAGGGTCATTGGTTCAGCTTGTGGATTTAATTCTTTTTAAAGTCTTTGGTCTTGTTCCAGCTATTCAATGGCCACCATGTCAGTGTGAAAGCAGCCATAGGCAACATGTAAAGGAATGAGTTAGTCTATGTTCCAATAAGACTATTTGTGGACACTGAAATTTTAATTTCATCTAATTTTCATAGGTCACAAAACACTCGTGTGTGTGTGTGTGTGTGTGTGTGTGTGTGTGTAGCCTGAGGCTGTGGTTTGCTAACCCAGGTTTAAGTGACAGAAATCAAAGTGGATGATCAGTAAGGATGTTTCATATATTGAGGGATTAGGTGGAGTTACTATGGACTCAGTGTTTATCAGTTTCTTTTTTTCATGTTTTATTTTATTTTTGGGAGAGAGATAGAGACAGCGTGAGCAGGGGAGGGTCAGAGAGAGAGGGAGTCACAGACTCGGAAGACAGGCTCCAGGCTCTGAGCTGGCAGTCAGCACAGAGCCCGATGCGGGGCTCGAACCCACAAACCGTGAGATCATGACCTGAGCTGAAGTCGGACGCTCAACCGACTGAGCCGCCCAGGTGCCCCTATCAGTTTCAACTCTCAGAGTTCAAAGATGGTCAGTAGTGATAACAAGGATGGGCATTGAGAGTGAATTAATTGGAAGTCGGTGAGAGTTCCTTGGGGGTTCATGGGGCACTGTCAGTGGATGTTACTAGCAGTCATTGGAAGTCAGTGAGAGACAGTGAAAGTAGTTGAGGGGCTGTTGGGATGGGACTAGTAGTTTAAGTAATTGAGAGGTCAAAAGAGGGAAGGTCATTGAGGGTCCTACTCAGGACACAGTAGTGGATGCCAGGGAAATCACTGAGATTTCCGGGATGGTCATCGGATTTTGGAGACTCAGGGAAGTGAGATACAGAAGTATCAGGAACTTTGAGAATATATGGATGTTCAATGGAGGACTCATAGACACTCTTGAGTCCCTGAGTACTCACGGATGCTAATGGCAGCCATGAGGGACTAGTACATACCAGAGTAAATGAGGAAGAGTCACTGTGGGATCAGAAAAGGTCTTTTTGGACTCTGGTGTTTAGTGGATATCATTGGAGGTCAAAGGTGACTGGAAACTGGTGAGGGGTCATTGGGCCATCATCTATGGTGGTGAATGGGAGCCTGGGAGGCTGACCCAGAAGCTGGGGTCTGGCCAGCTGGGGATCTTGTCTGATTAGTGACTGAGGGTCTGTTTGTCCAGTGTGTGTTGGGGGGGGGGGGTGTATCTATCTGTCTACTTAACTTGACAGTCCGTCCATCCAGCTGGCTTGGTGGGGCTGTATGTTTATCCCTCTGAGGGACCGGCTTTCTCACAGGCTGGAGTCTGTCTTTACTGGCAGAAGTTAAGGCTGTAGAAGGTAAAGCTGAGGTTTGGCTGGCTAGTTGATTGGGTAGGTGGGTAACCCTCTGCTGGGGTAATGTCTGTCCATTTGTGGGGAAGGTATCTGTCCTTGAGGGATTTTTTTCTTTTAGTTGGTTGGGGTCATCTCCCAAATGGTTGGAGTTGTGTGGTGTCCATGTGTCTGACCACAAGTCTTTCTGGATGTCTGACTGGGTGTCTTCCCATCTGTGCAAGAATTATGTCGATTTGTCTGGTTGTCTCTCTGGGATTTTGTCCATCTAGAAGTCTGTCTATCCAGGGGTCTGTGTGTCTGTCTGTCTGCCTGGGGATCTTCCTATCTGGCTTGAAATCTTATGGTTTATGAATAGAAGTGGCGGTGGCTGTGGCCCACCTGCCATGCTTCAGCTGGACTGGGTGTCTGTCTTTCTGGCTGTGTGTCCACCCCCACTCCCTCTCTCTCACTCCCCTCTCACTGTTGAACTTGCTGGGTGCGGAGGATGGGAAGACCCCCCGAGAGCTCCTTCAGCATTCCTGGCTGTCACCCCTCCCTTCTCCCAACTGCATGCCATGTTCTTACCATGGGATTTGCTGCTGCTAGTGGCCCTTTTGTTCATCTTCCTGGTTGCAGTCCCACAGAGGGGGAACAATTGGCACTGCCCCTGAGGATCCTGTTTACTGTGACACCCACATGCCAGTTTGCCAGCTCAAAACGCTCACTGATTGGCCACTCAACAGAGCCGAGTGGCCTGGGTGCAGAGGGTGCTTGCATAGGTTTTCCTAGTGCTGTGAGGAACCCAGGCTGAGCTGATGTTGCAAAGGGGGAAAGTGTGACTTTACAATAGAGAAACGCAGTGGCCATCATCTTAACCCAGGGAGTTTGTTGGGAGACACACTGAGACTATTGGTAATACTACTGTACAATCTCTGTCTCCCTTTTTTCATAGGCCAAAAAAGGGGAGAAAACATTTGAAAAAATCCTCCCACTGCTCCTGTGAAGAACCTGCAGGCTGGGTAGGCTGACCTGTTGGTCAATCCCGTGTGGCATTTAGCAAACAGGAAAAATGACACAGTCTCCTATAGGGAGGAGCAGCTTGTGCCCCCAGTGACTGGAGCTGACTGCCTCCAGCTTTGGTTAGTCTCCTTTAACTTTCCTCAGGGGTTCTGGATTTCAGGGTTCTGAACTGAGGGTCCCTCCCAGTCCCTTTATGGGGAAAAGAGCAACAGCTCAGAGCTAAGGCAACAGCCCAGGGAGAAAGCCACCTTCCCCAGACCTGCTGCCAACCCCATGACCTCTCAAACTGCCCTGCTGTTCTGCTTTAGGGATGGAGGGGAAAGCCTCTTCCTCATCTTTAAAAACAGGACATCCTTAAAATGTTGATACCAACTTTTCCCCAAGCCAGCCCCACTTCTTCTAGGGCAGGGCCTGGTTATCCTCATCACCTAGAGTGGTATCCAGATGCTAGAATATGTCTGTGGAGGAAGTAAACTCAGCCCTGGGCACTCTGCACTGACAGCTCTAGCTCCTGTGAGCTCTAGGCAAACAAATGCTGTAGCATCCTGTGGCCTTTGGTCAGGCTGCCCTGCATCCTTGGCTTTCAGTTTCTACACCCAACTGTAGCCTAGCCCACACACACCTAAGTGTGTGGCACTTTATTTTGAAAAGACCAACTGGCCATGTTCTGTTAGTCTTAGCCTGGCTGGGACCCTGTTTAGCTAAGGGCTCTTCTTTGGGTGCTGAGTGCAGAGCCCTTGGCATCACAATCAAAGGGAGGTATGGATCTGTCTCCAATGGCTTCTGCCACTCAGCTATAAAACCATAGAGAAGTTAATTGTACATCTATGTCTGGGTAAGTATTAGCATCTCTGGAAGGATTCCTGTAATGAGACCAAAAGCAAGGGCAGGAGGCACCTCATGCTGTCGCTGCTGTTGCTGGGTGTTCTGAAGTCCTTCCTAGCCAATGCACTCTGGCAAGTTGAAAAAAGGAGGGGTCTGTCAAAAATGCTGTAACTGACATAGGGCTTAATCAGCTAGAAAGTTCTAGAAAATCTTATGAAAAACCAAAAGGGCTTATAAGAAAATGTAATAAAGTGGGGAGCCTGAGTGGCTCAGTCGGTTAAGCGTCCAACTTTGGCTCAGGTCATGATCTCGTGGTTAGTGGGTTCAAGCCGTGCATCGGGTTCTGTGCTGACAGCACAGAGCCAGGAGCTGCTTCAGATTCTGTGTCCCCCTCTCTCTCTGCCCTTCCCCCACTCATGCTCTGTCTCTCTCTGTCTCAAAAAAAAACTACAAAAACTAAAAAAGAAAAAAAGAAAATGTAATAAAGTATCTAGTTGAAATATAATACACACACACATCACACATATGCACACAAATCAATTTCCTATATATTAGGAAAAAATGAACTTGAAATTATAATGCAAGAAAGATTTCATATTTACTGAAAAGCAGGTACCAGGTTTGAAATATCTAGCGAATTAATAAAGCAATATTAATGTCTGCTAACATCAGAAAAAGATACCCACACATTATCAGCCTCCTAGTAAAAGAACACAAGCATTCTACCAACAGAATTTAAACCTGTACCTGACTGAACCTTTAGATCTAGATGTTAACGCAAAGGAAATATAAAGGCAGAGGAAAATATTAAATGACACAACAGGGACAAGATCAGACTGTGGAAACTACAAGACATATTTAAAATATTTGGAATAATTTTTTTTAGGTGTAATAATAGTATTGTTATTCTTATTATCTTTTAGACATCTATGCAGAAATATTCATGGATAAAATGACATGATGTCTAGGATTTGTTTAAAAATAAACAAGTGCAGTAGATATAGGGAGTAGGTGGGGCTACAAAGGAAACCAGACTGGGCAACATGGAGGGGGGTTACTGTATGGTCCTCTCTTGCTCCTATGCTTAAAATTTTGCACAATTAGGAGGGGGCAAGATGGCGGAGAAGTAAGGAGCTCCGTACTTGCACTCACGCCCATACATCACACGGAAAAGATCTGAAGCCATTGGAAACCTTACAAAACCTGAGAGATTGGGAGAAAAAGGACGCAGAATCCCCTGAGAAAGCCTTCTAACGTGAGTGCGAACTGGGGAAGATAAAATCGGGCCGGGATCGGAGACTCCAGGGTCGGAGGTGATCCCCCTCTACCCTCTACGNCACAATTAAATATTTAAAACAAACAATATAGAGGTGAACAATCATTTTTACAGAGGAGAGCAAACAGGTCAGAGAACAAACACATACAAATGGCTAATAATATTTGAAAAGCTGCACAACATCCGTCATAATTAAAGAAATACAAATGATTTTCTATCTAGAGTTTGGCCAACATGGAAAGTCCGATAGTACTCAGTGCTGGTAAGGACAGAGAAAGACCTTCTGACAGTGACTGGGACAGCCTCTCAGAGGACAATTCAGCATCTAGGATCATTTTAATTAAAGACAAAATTTCACTCGCAAGAATTTATTCATCAGATATACTCGCATAAATATACACAGAAATATGGTCAATGATGTTCTTGAAGCAAGATTTCTGAGAGTAAAAATAGGAAACAACTTCGACGTGCAGCCATTAAATAGGAAGTGGATTCACACATACTGCATATCTTTGATAACCTAGAGGTATCCTGAGATTATTAAAGGGAAAGACACTAAGTTTCAAAATGGTGTGCAGAGCATGATCCCTAGATAGATAGATGGATGGATGGATGAATAGACGGACAGACAGACAGATAGATTCTAAGGCAATAGTCAATAGTTTCTGGAGAGTAGGGCTGGATTGTTGGGGTTGTGGGTAGTAGGAAAGTGGCTTATTTTTCACAGTGCACTTCTGTATGTTTTTTAAAACATGAGGATGTGTTACTTTTATAACTTAAAGAAATATGAGTATTAGAAAAGTATTAACAACAAAGTATTTAAACTCTTGAAGCTGATCAGAACAAATCAAAGTGCTTCCCCTGCACTCCTAAGAAAGTGAGCAGGGAGCCCACTGGGGACCCAGCAGGCAGATCACAAAAGTGGTCAACAAGTAAATGAAATGTCCTCCCACAGCAGCACTGAAGTAAAGTCTCCTTCCCTGGGTCCCTAGTGCACCGGTTCTGTCCCACAAGGCACCAGCTGAACGTTTACCCTCCTAGAGATAATGCAGTTCATATACCAGCACAGGGCCCTGGCCATTTGAAATTCCATTTCTGGGAATGTGCCCTAAGGAAAGAATAAGGGAGAATAAGGGAAAGTGGGCATGATGTTCACTGCAGCCAGTCCGGTGGGCCAGAGCCCAAACTCTTGCCCTTTTTTTTTTTTTTTTTTGTACAAGTGAAAAATGAATACATCCTCTTCTTCTTCCCCACCGCTTGCCCCTAACTCTCAATGGCTTTCAATCACCATTAATGTTTAGCATGTCTCTTTCCTTCACTTTAAAAATAAAACTGCCAGTTATTTACCAACAAAAAATAGGTTTATTTGGGAACAGTAGGGAATTGCGATCCAGGACAAGGACAGATGAGCAAAACCATAGGGAAGTCCAGAGAGCAAAGGAGAGGAATGGAATGCTCTTTTACAGAGGAAAATGGGAAGTCAGGAGGGGTGTTCTAAACAAAAAGTCCCTGAGAATAAACTGAGAGTTCAAAGTGTAGTGGCTTTCCATTGGCTGAGTTGTGACTGTTTCTCATTGGCTGGTCTGTTGCCAGGGTAGTAGAAAACTTTTCTCCTGCAAGGGGATGGTGGGGGAATAGCATGGTGGGGGAATAGCAAACAAGCAGCTTAAGTAGCAAAGAAGGGGCTTCGAGGTGGCTCAGTGGGTTGAGCGTCTGACTTCGGCTCAGGTCATTGATCTCACGGTTGGTGGGTTCGAGCCCCTCATCGAGCTCAGAGCCTGGAGCCTGCTTCGGATTCTATGTCTCCCTCTCTCTCTCTGACCCTCCCCTGCTCACGCTGTCTCTGTCTCAGAAACAAATAAAACATTAAAAAAAAAATTAAAGTAGCAAGGGACTTAAAAGGTTTCTTTTCCAGTCGGGTCTGCAATTAACAAGGAGTGGTTGGGCGTGAAAACATTCCCTGCTGGCTTTCCAACTTCATTATATATGAAGTTCCCTTTTATTTTCAAACTTCAAGTTTTTTGCTTGAGGATTTTAAATAACTTAAAAATATGCTTTAATAACAAGAGAAGGCATTTTTAATTATTTTCTGTTTAAGCCTTTAATGTGAAAATTTGAGGCGCGCCTGGGTGGCTCAGTCCGTTAAGCGTCCGACTTCAGCTTGTTATGATCTTACGGTTTGTGGGTTCAAGCCCAACGTCGGTCTCTGTGCTGACAGCTAGTTGAGTCTGAAGCCTGTCTTTGGATTCTGTGTCTCCCTCTCTCTCTGACCCTCCCCTGCTCATGCTGTCTCTATCTCTCTCTCAAAAATAAATAAGACATTAAAAACATTTTGAAACATACTACAAGGTAGAAAGAATATTGTAACAAACCCTCTGTCTGCTAAATATGATAATTAGTATTTTGTTTCAGCTACTTTCCCCCCTCTGCTGAAGCATTTTCAAGCAAGTTATCAAGCTGGTATTTAACCTCCAAACAGTATGCCATGTCTCTAAGAACTAAACATTTTCTTTTTTCTTTAATGTTTACTTATTTTTGGAGGAGAGAGAGACAACATGAGTGTGGCAGGGGCAGAGAGAGATGCAGACACGGAATCTGAAGCAGGATCCAGGCTCTGAGCTGTCAGCACAGAGCCCGATGCGGGGCTTGAACTCACAAACTGTGAAATCATGACCTGAGCTGAAGACAGATGCTTAACTGACTACCACCAAGGCGCCCCAGAACTAAACATTTTCTAAATGAACTCCAATGTTGTCATTCAACAAGATTAGCAGTAATTCCCTTAAAACTTCTATTTTTGAAATATCATGTTTATATGAAAATTACAAAACAGGGCACAGATCTCTCATGCCCTTGACTTAGATTCCCTACATTGTTAGTATTCCTGAATATTGAGAATACTAGAACATGAAATCAGTTGCAGATGTGACACGGCATTTCCCGAACTCAAGAGCCCTCTGCTCTCCCTGGGCCACTGCTCCCCCCAGAGAACCTCCAAATGGTAAGCACAAAAGCCCACACCCACTTCTGCTTCCTTCCTTGTCCTTCACACTTAAAAACTGTACAATTTATTAACTAATTTCTTTCTAGACAAGTCAAACAAAAGATGCACCAATATCCCTTTCAGCGCTGTACCATGCCTCAAATTGAAGGCTCCTTGAGTCCTCAGATGTTATCTGTGCAACACACAAGGTGCTACAGTGGATATTTCCTCTAACTTGTTTCTTGCTTTAATTACTGTTATTTTGTTGACAAGCTTTCCAAGCTCCCCTGTCCAGGCAAAGCTGTGCCTAAACTGTCCCCAGAAACATCACAGCAACCATTTCTGATCCTAGGATGGTGACTCAAGAAGCAGAACCACATTTTAAATGCTAAGAAACCCTACCAAACTACCATCTGAAAAGACTTTACTCACAGCTTCTTCCAGCAGCACAGTATGAGGGGTCCCATTCCCCCCAGGGAAAACAGGACTTAACATCAGATACTTAAAAACGTTACAAAACTTAACGTTTATACCGCTCACCCCCTATGGTTAAATACAGCTGACAAGCAAAACATGGACCCAACTTCTCCTTCATAAAGTCACTAATAGTGAGCCCAAGTGTGCTGGATTCTCTGAGGAACTTGAAAGAATTACACTCAAAGGCTAATTTTAGCACAGAGGAAGTCACGATGAAGTGAGTAATAAATAGTTCACATCTTACTTTCTGCCTGTCCCTGGCTAAGAACTGGCCGCCAGCACAAAGGCTGTTCTAAGTGAGACTTCTGTGCTATTAAAAAATAAGGGGCACCTGGGTGGCTCAGTTAGTTAAGCATCTTCTGACATCGGTCAGGTCATGATCTCATGGCTTGTGGGTTTGAGCCCGGCATCAGTCTCTGTGCTGACAACTCAGAGCCTGGAGTCTGCTTCGGATTCTGTGTCTCCCTCTCTGTCCTTCCCCTGCTCGCGTGTGCTCTCTCTTGAAAATAAACGTTAAAGGAAAAATTTTTAAAAAACACCAGTGACTAAGGGCCTGCTCTGTGCTTAGTGAAACAGTGAATGTGGCCCCAGGCCTCCTGGTGCTCGCCTGAGAGGGTACTCAGAGGAAGCAGGGAGGCCTCGTTCTTCAGCCCAGAACGTCTCTGCACGAGGTACAGGGAGGTAAAAGAAAACAGGAAGGGCAGGGGCCCCACACTCACTTAAGGTAAGGTATGAGGACATGAAGTTGTTTGAATGGCACCCTCACCCACTCAATATGTCCACAGCCGAACTCTTGGAGCCTGTGAATGGGATCTTATTTGGGACAAAAAAAGGTCTGTGTGGATGTGATTAAGTTTAGAGTCTTGAAGTCATGCTTAATTTTCTATTGGCCATAAATCCAATGACAAGTGTCTTTATACAAGACACACAAAGGAGACTTGACAGCAGAGGAAGATCATGTGAAGACAAAGGCAGAAACCACAATACTGCAATTACATGCCAAAGAGCACAAAGGGCTGTTGGTATTCAGCAGAAGCTGGAAGAGGCAGGTAATGGAGGAGGGGCTGAGAATACAACCAACACCTTGATCTAACTTCTGGTCTCCAGAATTGAAAGAATGAATTTGTTGTCTTACACCACCCAGGTTGTGGCAATTTGTTACAGCAACCCCAGGAAACTGATATAAAACATCATAATACTCTGCTTTGTATGTATTTTGGAATTTCCATAACTTACACAAATATTTTCGTGGCATAGTCTTCATGCACTGATGTGATGGCAAAGTGAGAGAGGCTCCCCGGAGGCCCTCGGTTCACGTGTGGGGCCACAAGTCACAGACATCCCATGAGGTCCTATCGCCAGTCTCCCTCAAGACTCCTCTCTCACTAGGCCACTCCTGCTCCTGGGACCCTCTCGAGCATGTCCGCCTCAGGGTCACTGCATGGGGCATCCAGATGGCCTCTGCTGCCTCACGCTGTCCCGTGGCTCTCAGGGTGGCTGCAGAGACCTTTCCACTCTCCACCCCCCTGCCTGACTTGTTTCTTCTCAGGCCTGCCCCATGTGGTGTGATGGATTTCTTTCTTAATGTTGTTGCCTGCGTGCATGCTGTAGAATCTTAACACACATTCTGTATAAAACCAGGGTCCTTGAGTATATACCAGTGTCCGTCCCCAGTCTGAGATGAGTTCTCAGAGGGCCCCTGACTTCCTGGTGACAGCAACACCAAATCTCCCAAACCTTCCCTATGGCGTAGGTGCAAGCCAGCAGGTCGGGCCTGCCTCGTCCTAGACACAATGTTCAATACCAGGCCTCAAAATGTCCCTGAGCTGGGAGATCGCCACCTGAGGAGGCCCCATGAACACTGTCCCTCACCCTCAGCCTGACCACACAGAGGCAAATGGGGTAATGTGGCACGGAGACTTTATTCTGGCCCCTCCCCCCTCCTCCTGAGTTGGTTCATATCTGATCAGCGAGTGGGCTCACTCAGCACTCAGAAAGACCCTCTTGCGTGCAGTGTTGGTATAGGGGTGCCAGCGCCACTCGACATCTGCTGTGGCCTCCTGCTCCAGCGTGCCCAGACGAATCATATACACTGGGGGGATGGAGATGGGAACACTGTCATCTATACTCCCAGCAACTCCTCCCCACCCCCCCAGAAGTAGAATAAAGCTCCAGACTCACACTTTAGTTCAAAGCGAGGTCCAACCTCAGTCAGCTCCACATTGCGGTGGTCGGTCTTCCTATATACATGGTGCCTGGGGCAAGGGGAGACAGGGAGCAGATGGGGGCCAACGATTAACAGCAGAGGGACACAAAGGTCAGGACACTGTTCTAAGGCCAGCCCGTGGACCCACCGGAAGGAGATATAATCGTCTTGGTTCGCAAAGGTGATGACTCGGTGGCTGTCATCTTTGGGCACGGGGAACAGGTAACGGAGTATGTCAGAGACCTGGGTCAGAGGAAGGAGAGCGGCAGATGCCCAGCCTGGAAGTCCCTGCCCCCAGCCCTCAACCCGCGGACCGTGACTTACCCGCTTGCCTAGGTGGGAGGAGAAGCCATGCATGATGAGGTGAGGCTTGGCCTCTGATACGGTTCCCAGGTCAGGGATGTCATGCCGCATGACCACGTTGCACAGTGTGAAGTAAGCAGTGGGGCCGAAGGGCAGGTGGCTGACAATAAACCCCACTGGTGGGGCCAGGCAGGCCGTCAGAGACCCACTCTGCTCTCAGACGGTCACCCCAGCAATCCCAGCAGATACCTTGTCCCTGCCCACCAGACTTACCAGGTGTGCCTCGATGCTCATGGACCACCAGCAGGTCGGTGACCCCGTTGGCTTTGCAGGCTCGCACCAGTGCCCCCACCTCATGCCGGCCGCGGTTCATGCGCTGGGCACCTGGGAACACCAACTTCAGCTCCTGCATATGAACACACTCCAAGTAGCACTGGGGCCACTCATGCCTGAGCATTTTCCACTTGCTCCCCACGACTGGTACCTTTGCAAACATCTTGAGGCGAGAACTGGGATCTCGAGAGGTAGTGATCATGACCTTAGGATCCTCAACCCCTGCCCATCGATATTCATCATCCATGTGGTTGGTCACACCTGTCAGGAGCATGAGGGGCAAGAACAAGACACTGTCTTGGGAAGTAAAATGCTAACTTGAGGGAGGGTGAATCTGTCTAGAAATACACTGTCTGGTTAATACCTCCAACAGTGAAAATGCTCCACACCTGCACTGGGCAGGAAGGTGCTCCCCAGCCACACAGTTTATAAACACAAGTGTGACTGAGGATTTTAAATCTGATTTAATTTTAGTTCATTTTAATTATATTTATCACACAGGGATAGTTGCTACCATACTACCCAAGTCCAGATTGTTAGGCCGAAGGTAACAGACTCCTTTCCCTCATAACAAATATTTGTAATGTCTTTGATACCTTGAATATTTGTTGGATAATGCAACAAATGAAACACCTGGATGCCAAGGAAGTGCCAGGAGCTGGGGACATGGCAGTGAACAAAATGGACACTGTCTTGCCCTAGCAGAGTTCATACTCTAGTGAGGGAAACAGCAGACAAAACAGGAAGTGGGATGATACTGCATGTGTTATGTAAATGAAATTGGGAGCACTAAAGAAGAGCAGTTCAGAGGTGTCATCTGTGCAGGGCCGCGAGGGCACTTGGGGGACAGTTTCGGGAGCAGGAACTGCATAGCCTTTCCTTCAAGGTGTCTGAGGAATGACGTGGAAGCCAGCAGGCCCAAGTGCAGGGAGAGAAGCTGGCCCAGGGTCGGGGAAGTTCACCTTCACCACCGGCATCATCAAACTCCAGGGATCCCTGTAAGGCCAGAGCCTCCCTGCGTAACTCCGTGGGAATCAGGCGGTTCTCTGCAGGGGGAAGACAGAGGGGCTGAATGAGACACAAGCATGGATCCCTCATTGGAACAACACTGTGGCTTACGAAAACTTGTACAGACTTGACGAAAAAGTACCTTTTTTACTCCTTTCTGTGCAGAAAGAAAATACGTGATTTTTTGGCAGGGGTGAAAAGGGGGAGACAAAACAATGTGTCTTACATGCCAACCTGTTAACAACGTTTACAGAGGTCTTCCTTTACTATTGTTTCTGAGTTTCATGGTTTGAGGGCTTTCTAAAATATTTAATCACAAGTATATACTGTTTTTATAATTAGAAAACAATTAACAAACTAATTTTTTAAAGAATAAATCCAGAGTGCTCTGTATGAAGGTGGACCAGAAATCCTGAAACCCTCTGATAACAAAACTGCTCATCTGGCAGACTCTGCATAGTCCGTGCAGAGCCTGAGGTGGGATTGGAACTCACACACTGTGAGATCATGACCAAACTGTGATCATGATCACGTTTGATCATGATCAAACTGTGAGTCGGATGCTCAAATGACTGAGCCACCCAGGTGGCCCCTAAATTGCTAATCTTTTTTTTTTTTTTTAAATGTTTTATTTATTTCTGAGAGAGACACAGCATGCGCAGGGGAGGGTCAGAGAGAGAGGGAGACACAGAACCCGAAACAGGCTCTGGACTCTGAGCTGTCAGCACAGAGACCGATGCGGGGCTCGAACCCACAAACCGTGAGATCATGACCTGAGCCCAAGTCAGACGCTTAACCGACTGAGCTACCCGGGCACCCCGAGCATTTTTTATTTCTAATGTGAGCAGATAGGTCACAAGTGTTTACCACAATGCCTAATGCAAACATTTATATACAAAACATGCACTTTCTGTCTAAACCATAGGAAAATCAAAGTGAACTTAAAATAATTAGAGGCATTACGCTAAAGTACTATCAGATTAGGAAACAAATTTGCACCCACACAAGACCCAAGAAAATAGGGACAAATATGGCATTTCCCATCAGGCATGTGTAACACTCTTCTTCAGTATGACAAATAAAAAGCAGAGAAAATACTTTTTTAAAAAAAAGTTAAACCCTAATTAACTCATATAAAATTAAGTTCTCTACAATTTAACAGTTTTAAAAAGCAAGGGAATCATAACAATGCTAAAGGACAAGAAGATATTCTTGCTACTCTGTACTGAAGAAGGTAGCAAAAAGAAAAATAAGGGGGGTGGGGGCGGGAGATAAAATATCTATAGGACAACGTAAAAACATTTAAATTTGGTTAAGAACTAAACACACTGTAAACAGAATTAACAGGCAAACTGTTAACTCTGCTTAGTGCTGCATAAATGTAAGTAATGCATACCCTCACGGAAGGGACATCCAGAAACAAACAGGAAGACCCAACAGGCAAGGGAAACGGCCAGGAAATAACTGAAGCTCAGCCACACTAATAGGAAGAAGCACTAATTACACGCGTTTCATTCCGCTGGATTTAAAAACGCAAACCGATGGTGTTTACAGTGACGCGTCTAGAGCGGCCGCGGGCGGCGACGGCGTACCTTCGAGCGCGCGCCGCACCTTGTCCTTCTTCTCCCGGGCGGCCCGCTGCGCCTCCTCGCGCGCCTTGCGGTACAGGTACTCCC